>NC_142475.1:51318939-51621969 GCF_049115385.1 Moschus berezovskii
AGTTAGTAATAATGTATAAATATTGGTTCATTAGCTGTGGCAAGTGGATGGCACTCACATGTGATCAGGGAAAACAAGGTGTAGGCTTTATGTAAACTCTGTCCTATTTTTTCAACTTTCCTGCAAATACAAAACTATTCTCAAATTAAAAGTGTTTTGAAAAGATTATCTTGACAAGAATTCCTAGGGACTCACACATTTTCTCGTTAGTCAGTGTTTTCAGGGTCATGTCAAGATTGAGAATAAAATATTTCCTTTGTTGTTGACATATGCGTGAACTTTATTAATTCATGCATGAGTGAGTGTTAAGTCGCTTTAGTCGTGTCCAACTGTTTGCAACCCTACAGACTGTAGCCCACCAGGCTCTTCTGTCCATGGGGAGTTTCCAAGCAAGAATGCTGGAGTGGGTTGCCATTTCCTCCTCCAGGGGATCTTCCTGATCCAGGGATTGAACCAGTGTTTCCTGTGACTCCTGTATTGCAGGCGGATTCTTTACCACTGAGCCACTAGGGAAGCCTTTATTAATTCATGCAAATGTATTAATTTGTTCAAATTAATGAATATTATTAAATAGCCGTCTTACAACAGACCACATACCAAATATTGTGCCAGGCACAGGAGATACGTTGATGACCTGATTATAGGGTTTTACCAAATTATATCTTTTCTCTTTACTTGGGAAAAAAAAATAATCCTTAGGTCATTTTGAATTATATTTGTTTTTCTTCCACTATCATTACTATAAAATATTTAAAGAGGAAAATCCTCAGTTTTTAAAGGACATACCAATTGAGTTCAGGACTCTCTGTACCAGGACTAGCTCTTAAATTTTCTTTCTGCCAGAAGGAATGGATATAAACTTCAACTGGCCATCCTGGCTCAAAAGTAGAACAGAGAGGTCATTGTTAAAAGATGAAGATGTAATGCAGAAACCAAGAGAGCAGAACAGTGCAGCAGACACAAGTCAAAGCAATTCCCTGGTGATAAGTAATTGGCAACAGACATGCCGCTGAACGTATTGAAGACAGAACGAAACTTCTTAAATTTAGTGAATTTTAAACAAAGGCCCCAGAGTAGTTAAAGACAGAGAATGAGGACTGAACTTCAAGTGGTTGCAAAGTAAGGGATTAAGTAGTCTCTGAAATCCCCTGATGTGTGCTCTAACACAGAAAAACAGCTCTGGCAATGCAAAAATAACTGAGGCAGGAAGAAATGGTGCAGAATGTGCAAAGTAGAAGATAAAGGGGTTACAGTTCTTAGTGCTGAGCAATTTGAAATTGTTACCGCTCAGTTCAGTCAGTTCAGTTCAGTCGCTCAGTCGTGTCCGACTCTCCGCGACCCCATGAATCACAGCACGCCAGGCCTCCCTGTCCATCACCAACTCCCGGAGTACACTCAAACTCATGTCCACAGAGTCGGTGATGCCATCCAGCCATCTCATTCTCCGTCGTCCCCTTCTCCTCCCGCCCCCAACCTTTCCCAGCATCAGAGTCTTTTCCAGTGAGTCAACTCGTCTCATGAGGTGGCCAAAGTATTGGAGTTTCAGCTTTAGCATCAGTCCCTCCAATGAACATCCAGGATTGATCTCCTTTAGAATGGACTGGTTGGATCTCCTTGCAGTATAAGGGACTCTCAAGAGTCTTCTCCAACACCACAGTTCAAAAGCATCGATTCTTCGGCGATCAGCTTTCTTCACAGTCCAACTCTCACATCCATACATGACCACAGGAAAAACCATTGCCTTGACTAGACGGACCTTGGTCGGCAAAGTAATGTCTCTGCTTTTTAATATACTATCAAGGTTGGTCATAACTTTCCTTCCAAGGAGCAAGCGTCTTTTAATTTCATGGCTGCAATCAGCATCTGCAGTGATTTTGGAGCCCAAAAAAACAAGGTCTGACACTGTTTCCACTGTTTTTCCATCTATTTCCCATGAAGTGATGGGACCAGATGCCATGATCTTTGTTTTCTGAATGTTGAGCTTCAAGCCAACCTTTTCACTCTCCTCTTTCACTTTCATCAAGAGGCTTTTGAGTTCCTCTTCACTTTCTGCCATAAGGGTAGTGTCATCTGCATATCTGAGGTTATTGATATTTCTCCCAGCAATCTTGATTCCAGCTTGTGCTTCTTCCAGCCCAGCGTTCCTCATGATGTACTCTGCATATAAGTTAAATAAGCAAGGTGACAATATACAACCTTGACGCACTCCTTTTCCTATTTGGAACCAGTCTGTTGTTCCATGACCGGTTCTAACTGTTGCTTCCTGACCTGCATACAGGTTTCTCAAGAGGCAGGTCAGGTGGTCTGGGATTCCCATCTCTTTCAGAATGTTCCACAGTTTATTGTGATCCACACAGTCAAAGGCTTTGGCATAGTCAATGAAGCAGAAATAGATGTTTTTCTGAAACTCTCTTGCTTTCTCCATGATCCAGCGGATGTTGGCAATTTGATCTCTGGTGCCTCTGCCTTTTCTAAAACCTGCTTGAACATCTGGGAGTTCACGGTTTACATACTGCTGAAGCCTGGCTTGGAGAATTTTGAGCATGACTTTACTAGCGTGTGAGATGAGTGCAATTGTTACCGCTACATATCATTTATGTTTTGTGAACACACACACACAGATTAACCCTATGGCAGACCTTATAAAAATCTCCATTCATAGTGAAAAGTTCAGTTAATCTAAAGTTTAAAAAAAAAAAAAACCTCCACATGACACATACTGTGTATATACAGACTAGTTGAAACAAATCTGACAATTTCTTTTAAAGCTGTCATTTAAGTTTTACCCAGATAACATGGGCTTGCCTAGTGGCTCAGATGGTAAAGAATCTGCATGTAATGTGGAAGACCTGGGTTCAATCCCTGGGTTGGGAACATTCCCTTGAGGAGAGAATGGCAACCCACTCCAGTATTCTTGCCTGGAGAATTCCCATGGACAGAGGAGCCTGGTGGGCTCCAGTCCGTGGGGTCACAAAGGGTCTGACATGACTGACTAAGCACAGCAGCACACAGCACAGATAACATGCTCTGTGGTTTTGTATGCATTCTCATCATAGCACTAAGAGTTTGGAATTAGGAATCCTCATTTACAAATGAGGATTCTAGTTCACATAAGTCAATTAAACCACCAAATGTTGCTGCTGTTTAGTTACTAAGTCACGAATAACTCTTTTGAGACTGCATGGACTGTAGCCTGCCAGGTTTCTCTGTCCATGAGATTTCCCAGGCAAGAATATTGGAGTGGGTCACCATTTTCTTCTCTAAAGCTACTAAGTGTTATGGAGGAAATTAGCACTGGATCCAGATTCAAACCCATCTTCCTAACAAGTACTTTCAAAGTTCTGATGATCAGAGTAGGCAAAATTAATTTTGATCCCCTTATCTCTTATCTGCGTGAGCCAGAATTGAATCTGGGTGGTAGACTGAATGAATACGTATAATTCTCGCTAGTGAAACTGATCACGGTGAGCTGGTTAGAAACAGAAGAGTGGGGAGTCTGATTATTTGCTATAGTTTTTCATGAAACACTAAGGTCTTTAACCTGGAATGTGTGGAGTAGGGCTGAATGGGATGATGGAATAGTTGGGCCAAAAAAAGAATTTTCATGAGAGATAGCAACTTCTTTGAGAGATATCTCTTCCTTGAGAGACAGCAGGATTGAGTTAGCAGAGAGATGTTTGCATCGTCCAACAGGATATATATATGTCTTATCTTCCCAATCTATAACTTGTGTTGGCCTTTCTCTTCTGCAGCTTACTGATTTGGGGAGAATTTTTATATTGAAACATATCAAAAATTAAAAAGCATACGGGACTCATTTAAATGGTTAAATAATAATAATAAAACAAACACCAGTGCAGCCAATACCAAACCAACAGTTTTGTCATCCTTAAGCTATCTTTACTCATTTCTTTTCCTCCCTACAAGGGGTAACCCTAATCATGAATTTTATCTCTACCATTTCCTGGCTTTTCTCTGTAGTTTTACCACCTACTTATGTGTCTGTGTTTAACAAATTGCTCCGTTTTGGTTGGTTTTGACCTTTTATATAAATATGATGATCATATACTCTTATTTTCGGCTTCCCAGGTGGCTCAGACGGTAAAAAATCCACCTGCAATGTAGGAGACCTGGGTTCGATCCCTGGGTAGAGAAGAGAAGGAAAATGATCCTGGAGAAGGAAATGACAACCCACTTCAGTAATCTTGCCTGAAAAGTTCCATGGAAAGAGGAACCTAGCGGGCTACAGTTCATGGGTTCGCAAAGAGTTGGCCATGACTAAGCGACTGACACACACACACACACACGCGCGTACATACTCTTATTTTAGCTATCGTAAGTTTGGGAGTCATTCCTGTTAATATGGATGAATTTTTGTTTCCTGGCGATTACTATTTTATTTCATGAATGCTTCAGTTTATTTACTCATTTAGTTGAGCTGAGCATTTAGGGTTTTCCCCAGTATTTTACTAATACTGGCATTGTTACTGTGAATATTCTGGTGTCTGGCTCATGTGATCTAGAGCACAGATACAAGTTTACCCAGGATATGTCCCAAAGAGAGGAGATGCTGTGGAGTATGGCATGAACCTGTTCAAATTTACTAGGTAATTCCACTTTTCCCAAAAAATAGTTCTATCAATTTATGCCCCACTAGCAATGGGTAATAGTCCTCCATTGTTCTAAATCCTCATCAATATTTTCTATAATCCAGTTGCATACATAGTTTTACCAAACTGTGAAAAAAAAGTGAAAGTGTTAGTTGCTCAGTCATGTCCAACTCTATGCAACCTGTGGACTGTAGCCCGCCAGGCTCCTCTATACATGGGATTTCCCAGACAAGAATACTGGAATGGGTGCCGTTTCCTTCTCCAGAGGATCTTTCCTACTCAGGGATTGAACCTGGGTCTCCTACAGGCAGATTCTTTACCATCTGAGCCACCAAAATTGGTTTATGTGAAATACTGGCTTAGTGGCTTACATTTTTCTTTCTCTGATAGTACAGTTAAAGAGTACTCTATATATTTATGGTCATTTGTGTTTCTACTTCTAAGGACTGTCCATTTGTGTCTTTTCTCATGTTATTTTCATTTCTTTCTTTCTCATAAATAGGAATTCTTCATGTATTCTGGACAGGAGCTTTTTGTCAGCTCTGTGTATTAACATATCCTCTTCCTGGATGTGGCTTTATCACTCTATCTGTGGTATCTTTTGATGATTAAGAGTTTGCATTTTTAATTTTAATGTGGTTAAATGTATCAAGTTTTCCCCTTATGTTTTATATTTTTAAGTCCATTATAATTTCTCTAAATAGCCCTTTCGGAAGATTATGTCTGGTTTGTAAAACTATGTTCCTCTGTTGTGTAGGTAATATTTATAATCACTGAAGCCTACTTAAACTCAGTCTTCAAATTTTCCTTTCAGTTTAATCCTTCTCAAAAGTTTTTCTGACCTTCTCTTTCCCACTTTCTTGTCTGAACCTTCTCTGTGAGATATTACCATAACTAATTGAAAATTATTTCAAATATCCCTAGAGTCTGAATTAAAAATTACTTCATATGGGTTTAAATATCAGCTTCTTTCCACCAAGTTTCCCTCACATCCGGTCTACTCCCTGAAAGGTCAGGAACTTCAGGGTTATCCTTTCTTCTGAAATCATAGCAATCACAGGTTCTGTGTGTTCCTTCATCTCATCTGTGGAGAAATATTTTATTTTTTTAAAAAGAGAGAGAATGAAAGGTTTTCTTTCTAATCCCATATAGAGAAACATTTCCTTTTGTAGCCAGATGTACATCAAGATGCAATCATTTGCTCTGATTTTTAATCACACTTGAATGAATTGTTTACCTTAAAAATGGTACAATTAAAGATATTTTCAGGTTTCTGTTCAGCCACGTAATGTGGCTCTCAGTCCAGGCTTGCTCCTAACCACAAAATTTTCCACCAAATAATAGATGCACAGAAATGTCTGTAATCCTAATAAAAGATACAGATAATTTTCCCCATAGTTTTTCCTTGTAATGAAGTGAAGAAGCAGTATTCTGGAGAAAACTTTGGGTTTCAATTTAGAAGATACAGTCAGTTGACCTTCAGTATCCATGGAGGATTAGTTCCAGAACTCCTCTGGATACCAAAATTCACAGATGTTCAAGTTTCTTAAATGAAAACTGGTTACTATGTGGAGTGGTTAAATCTGGACATGAGACCCACAGATATTGAAGGTCAACTGTCTTCTACCTTTAGTTCTCATGATAGAATCACTCTCTGTGCCTCGGATTCCTCTTCTATCAGGTGAGTACTGAACCAACAGTTTTAAAGTCTTTCATTGTTATTGTTTCAATATGTATTTATTGTTTTAACTCTATTTCTGGAAGACCCCACATTTTCAAATGGTCAGTCAGTATATGTCCTTCTTATTAGGCAAGCAGTTTTATTAGTGGAGGAGGGGCTGTAAAGCCCTTCAAACTCCTGGTATTTTGGGATACAGTTGGAGGCATTTCACCAGGTTGACTAAATATAACCAGGCATAGTATCTTACTCCAGACCCTGACCTCATTTACTGCTGTGGAAGAAAACAAACTTAATTCTGTCCAGCTGTTTTTTCCAGCCATATTTTCATTGTCAGTGAGCTCAGACAAAACTTACAATATTGCTTTCAATATAAGTTGGCCTTGACAATATATTGGTGTACCTAATTTCTGATTCACTTCCAAGAAAGAAAGCATTATGATTAAAACATGCTTGAATTTACTTTTTACTAAATCTTTTACTTTTTTTTCACCTCCTCCACACAAATATATAAAATAAATTTTCAAGTATAAGACAAAAATAATTCTAAAATTCGTTTTTATATGTAGAAAGTATAAGGTGAATTAACATACAAATGCTCACAATGGGATAAGAACTTAGCTTCTCTAGTCATTCATCTAAAAATTTTTATTGAAAATTAATTTATGAAGATTGTATCAGGCTAACTCTTGTCCCAGGTCTTCCCAGGTGGCTCTAGAGGTAAAGAATCTGCCTGCCAGTGCAGGAGGTGAAAGACTCTGATTCCAACCCTGGGTCAGGAAGATCCCCTGGATTAGGAAATGGCAACCCACTCCAGTATTCTTGCCTGGAAACTTCTATGGACAGAGGAGCTACAGTCCATGGGGTCACAGAGAGTCAGACATGACTAAGCACACACACACTTTTGTCCCAGCTATCATAAAATTTCTAATGAGAGGAAAGGCAACATAATAACTCAAGTAAGCATTATTGCTTGGAAAAGGAAATGGCAGCCCACTCCAGTATTCTTGCCTGGAGAATCCCATGGACAGAGGAGCCTGGCGGGCTACAGTCCACAGGGTCGCAAAGAGTCGGACACGACTGAGCGGCTTCACTTTCTTCAAGCATTATTGCTAAGTCTAGAACTATCTAAGAAATAGAACCATTTTTAGAGCTTAATATTTGTTTCTAAGTTCCATTCTGCTGGAAGAAAATGGCATCAGTTCTTCCCAGGTATAACTCTAGTGTTATGCCACTGATCTTGGGTTATTGTGGGGACACCACTACCAGCCTTAGGCTAGGTAGCCTTAAGCTTACTAACTTCTGAAATTTTGTAGTTTTTTCTTGTTGCTTCTGGAGCAAAGGAACATTTTGGCAGAGTTCCCATTTGCCTGGTTACTCTGTACGGACGTTTCGCTCACTTAGTCTTTCCTGTTCCCCTGGCTGAGTTGCCAGGAAATGGTGCTCCGATATCTCTTCATCTTGCTACTTGCTTGCCCCACAAAGAGCCAGGGTGGTAGGTCCAGTGGCTGGTATTTCTTTCTAGTCTTGGATAAATTTTTCTCAGTTCCTCTTTCCAGCCAAGACATCTCTTCTCTAAAGAGATCACATTTAAAATTAAAGGAAGAAAAGGATCAAGTCATTCAGAGATTGACTGAGCAGATGCAGCATGGCCTGGTTATGTTTGGAGAATTAATATATATTAAATGTATATTCTAAATATATTCCTTCAATTATTTCTTTCATCAGCCCCATGATACAAGCACTTATGATTTTACTGATAAAAATTAAAATTCATTTTGTTAAGGAATGCCAAAATTCTCAGCAAATGTATACAGATACAATGACTTTAATTATGTAAAATCATAAAATTAAAAATACATGTGAGATAGGATACAGTAGGGTACCTGACCTTGAAGGAGAGGAAGAAAATCCCTGAGAAACAGTTAAATTTTAAAGCATTGAAGCAGCAGCCGAATGGAAAATTGAAAGAAAAGCTTCAGGTTAAGAGGATATTGTGTGTGAAAACCCTTAGATGACACATAAGTGAAATGCTCAATTAACCAAATGAAGACTAGAGTTACACTATCAAGCACAAAGGTGAGCGGGCCACAAAGTGAGCCAGAAGAATAAGGCAGCAGAGTTGCTGCTTAGCCTTGAGAACAGGGATAGTTTCATGGTTACGTTGGTATCTGATTCTAAGTTCACCATAAAGCTAACAAACAGAAAACTAGGGGGAGAAAACGAAGGGAAACTATATTAGTTTCTTATTGCTGTTGTGATGAATTCTCACAAATTTAATGGCTTAAACAACACAAATTTATCTTCCAGCTTTTGAGGTCAGAAGTCCAAAATTATGTCTGTATGGAATTAAAGTCAACAGGACTGCATTCCTTTTGGAGGCTCTAGTAAAGAATCCATTCTTTGCCTTTGCCTGCCTCTCGGGTCTGCCTGCTTGCCTTGATCCATGGTCTCCTGCCAACAATGACATCACTCTGACCTAAGATTTCACTGCCATGTCATCTCCTTCTCTGACTGAAGCCTCCTTTTATGAGGGCCCATGTGATTGCATTTGTTTCACTCAGCTAATCCAGAATAATCCCTTCATCCCAAGATCCTTAACATAATCACATTGGCAAAATCTCTTTTACCATGTAAGGCAACATTCACAGGTCCAAGATTATCACATAGACATCTTTGGGGGACTATTAAAATGCCTACCACAAGGCCTAAATAACTATAAAGATTTTAGAAAGAAGACTATTTATAAAATCAAATGTATTAATTGCATTGGTATACCAATGGTATTTGACCCTTTCAAACTGTGGTGCTGGAGAATACTCTTGAGAGTCCAACCAGTCAATCCTAAAGGAAACCAGTCCCGAACATTCATTGGAAGGACTGATGCTGAAGCTGAAACTCCAATACTTTGGCCACCTGATGAGAAGAACTGACTCATTTGTAAAGACCCTGATGCTGGGAAAGATCAAAAGTGGGAGGAGAAGAGGACAACAGAGGACGAGATGGTTGGATTGCATCACCAACTCGATGGACATGAGTTTGAACAAACTCCAGGACATAGAGAAAGGGCAGGGAAGCCTGGTGTGCTGTGGTCCGTGGAGTTGCAAAGAGTCAGACATGATTCAGCAACTGAACAACAATGTTAAATGCTAAGCAAGTGGGCTACCAGAACACTTATTCAGTGGTTAAAAAAAAAAGGAACAGAATAGATAACAATGAATGGGATCTTATTTTATCTAATGATTCATTAAAATATAAAGGATATAGCCAAAGTGAAAATGGGTTAAGTTATTGAGGGTTGATTAAAGACTTTTATTTTTTTCTCCTATAAGCAAAACTATTTGGAGGGATAGGCTAGTATCAGATGGGAAATATTTACTTGGTTATTAAAGAATCAAAGTAGAAGGGTGATAACTGATTTAACAGATGTGTTGGATCTCTTCTCTTTGCCCTTGTAAATCTACTTTCTACCTCTTCCCACTCTGATCTCTGTTCCAGGAATCTGATTTTCATAGATTACATCAAAGAATGCCCTTGTCCCTTGACTTCTGGTTGGGCTCATCCAACAGGGAGCCTCAGAAAGAAAGATAATGGTTTACTTGAGTAGTTTTCAAAACCAGCTTCCATTACAATTGTGCAGTGACCCATCCCTTTTCACATTGCTATTATTTTTTTAATAAGATTGTATATTAGAACTCAACACAGGTATAAAAAAGCATGTAAGAAATAAATGTTGAATTTTCACACTGTGTACATTCCTAGAATAAGAAACATACCATGACCAATAGCCCATGCTCCCTCCCTCTCAGTCTCCCTAATGTCTATCACACACATATAACTGCTATACTGAATTCTAATACTATATTCTATTTTTGCCAGTTGAACTTTTTATAAATGAGATTATAAAATATCATAAATTATATTTGATGTGTTCACTCAACATCTGCCTATATATTCTTTGATTTTCAAATATGTGGGGATTTTCTAGTTATCTTTTGGTTATGGATTTTTAGCTTAACTCCACAAAAACAGGAAATAACTCCAATACAGAAAACACTCTACTTATTCAAATTCTTCCTTTCCCATTTGACAAAATATGCAATTGGGAAATCAATCACTCTTTCTTTGACTTGTAGTGTTTGATTGGGTTCTGAAGCTGAATCCAGCCTCTATTCCCTGACATTGAATTAAATCTTGGAGACAGAGTTTTGGGTGAAGTAAAAAGGAATAACTTGCCAGGCAAAAGGGGCCACAGTGGGCTAAAGCCTTCAAAATTATGTGTTCCAACCTGGAGGGGTTAGGAGTTTTGTTGTAATGGTTCAAGGAGTGCATGATCAGCTTGTGGACATTCTTCTGACTGGTTGGTAGTGAGGTTAAATGGGAGTCAGCGTCATCAACCTTCTGGTTCCAACATGGCTAGGGTCTACATGCTTCTAGGAAACATTCAGATAACATCTCCTATCTGATGAAGGCTTCAGTATCTGCAAAACAGCTCAGAGAGATTGTTATGTATACTTTGGCCACATGATGCAAAGAACTAACTTGTTGGAAAAGACCCTGATGCTGGGAAAGACTGAAGACAGGAGACAAGGGGAAGACAGGATGAGATGGTTGGATGGCATCACTGACTCTATGGACATGAATTTGAGCAAACTCCAGGAGATGGGGAAGGACAGGGAAGCCTAGCGTGCTGCAATCCATGGGGTAGCAAAGAGTCGGACATGGCTTAGTTACTTAGTGAACAACAACATATCCCCTGAGGAGGAACCAGGATTCTGCCCCAAAGCTGCACTAATGTTTCTTGACTATGCTTCCTTTGTCTCTGCAGCCCCTCCCTTCCCTAATTAGCAACTGTTTGAACCTGTCAGTTAGAACTCAGGGAAGATCTAGGAGGCCAAACGAAGCCTATGTCCTGTAATGAAGAAATGGGGGACACAGAAAGGCTTTTGTGCTCAGGAGCCACACAGAGTCCTGCTGTTTCAATACTATGACTTGTTTAGGCATTAGGAGAGAAAATCATTATCTTTCTATATTCGATGGCCACTACTGTTCCAAGACTGGCCCATGTAATCCACAATCCTCTTCGTTGTACCTGGAGACAAGCTGCATGGGGCTGGAAGGTGCAATGGCAGCCTCATGTGAACCTATGCCTCAGTGGAGCACAAATTGCCCTCTTCATCAAGAAACACAGATAGCATCTTCAGCTTTGGGAGTCTGTGAATGTCGTGAAAGCACAAAGTCCTTGAGGTGCATATATCTGCCTTCCAAAGGCAGAAAAATGAAGTCTAACTATAAAGCCAGATTAACTTTGTCCACTTAAAAATATATCCCTCAATGTATAGTAAGATATTTACTCAAATAATATATCCATCAAATATTATATCAAATAATATATCCATCAAATAATATATCCATCAAATAATATATCCATCCAAAAGTTGTAGATCTTTTAATGGAATTATTTTAGCCTTTAAGCAATGTTTCTTTTAAATCTTATAACAGGGAAATCATCCTTTAAAAGTGAGTGTCAGTTTTGGAAATAGATTTGAAATGTCTCAGTATAAAGATTAGGGAATGACCAGGGTAGTATCATTTTGGGTCAAAAATAAGGTGACATTGCAAAGTAAGAAGGCTGGCTTGTGTGGATGATAACTATCTTAATTTAGGCTGCTATATGAGCAACTGAACTGAACTGAACAAAAATGGTAGAGGCTGGGGTTTTCAACCTACAGAAGTTTCTCACAGTACTGAAGGCTGGGAAGTCCAAGATCAAGGCACCAGCCCATTCTATTCCTGGTGAGGGCCCTCTTCTCGGTTTGCCAAAGGACTCCTACTTTCTGTGTCCTCATGTGGCAATATGGCTCTTCTTGTAGCATCACTTCCCTCATTCTTGAGAACTCCATCCTCATTACCTCCCAAATGCTCACCTCCAAATACTACCACAGTGGGGATTAATACTTTGATTTTCAAATATGTGGGGATTTTCTAGTTATCTTTTGGTTATGGATTTTTAGCTTAACTCCACAAAAACAGGAAATAACTCCAATACAGAAAACACTTAAATATACAGATCTGTGGGTGGCATCAAAATTTAGTCCATAAAAATAACTGACTGAAGGCAGTTCAGCTGTGTTTAAGGAAATGACATAATACTCTTGCCCAAATATGGTCTTTTCCTAGTCTTCACTGTTTTAATAAATAGCACAAAATTATTTATTCAGTTCAGTTCAGTTCAGTCACTCAGTCGTGTCCGACTCTTTGCGACCCCATGGATTCCAGCACACCAGGCCTCCCTGTCCATCACCAACTCCCGGAGTTCACTTAAACTCATGTCCACAGAGTTGGTGATGCCATCCAGCCATCTCATTCTCGGTCGTCCCCATCTCCTCCCGCCCCCAATCCCTCCCAGCATCAGAATCTTTTCCAGAGAGTCAACTCGTCGCATGAGGTGGCCAAAGTATTGGAGTTTCAGCTTTAGCATCAGTCCTTCCAATGAACACCCAGGACTGATCTCCTTTAGGATGGACTGGTTGGATCTCCTTGCAGTACAAGGGACTCTCAAGAGTCTTCTCCAGCACCACAGTTCAAAAATGTCAATTCTTCGCTGCTCAGCTTTCTTCACAGACCAACTCTCACATCCATACATGACCACTGGAAAAACCATAGCCTTGACTAGACGGACTTTTTTGGCAAAGTAATATCTCTGCTTTTTAATATGCTATCTAAGTTGGTCATAATTTTCCTTCCAAGAAGTAAGCGTCTTTTAATGCAATCAGCATCTGCAGTGATTTTGGAGCCCAGAAAAATAAAGTCTGACACTGTTTCCACTGTTTCCCCATCTATTTCCCATGAAGTGATGGGATCAGATGCCATGATCTTCGTTTTCTGAATGTTGAGCTTCAAGCCAACTTTTTCACTCTCCTCTTTCACTTTCATCAAGAGGCTTTTGAGTTCCTCTTCATTTTCTGCCATAAGGGTGGTGTCATCTGCCTATTTGAGGTTATTGATATTTCTCCCGGCAATCTTGATTCCAGCTTGTGCTTCTTCCAGCCCAGCGTTCCTCATGATGTACTCATAAATAATTATTTATGCCTTTGGTTGCTATCACATTTTCAACCTGGAGTCTTAATGTATGTCCTCTATGGGGAATGACCCTTGTTTCTCACGTTCCCTGATTCTACACAATCATTCATTCGTTCATTCGTTCCGTCGCTCAGTCGTGTCCGACTCTTTGCGACCCCGTGGACTGTAGCCTACCAGGCTTCTCCGTCCATGGGATTCTCCAAGCAAGAATACTGGAGTGGGTTACCGTTTCCTTCTCCAGGGGATTCTACACAATAGGTATTAATAATTTTTCATTGAATATAAAAGTAAATATGGTATTTTGGTTTCATGAAAGTGAAAGTGTTAGTCACACAATTGTGTCAATTCTTTGTGACCCCATGGACTGTAGCCCACCAGGAAGTTCCGTTGTCCATGGAATTCTCCAGGCAAGGATACTGGAGTGGGTAGCCATTCCCTTCTCCAAGGTATCTTCCCAACCCAGCGATTGAACTTGGGTCTCCTGTATTGGAGGTGGACTCTTTACTATCTGAGCCATGAGTGCCCGGTATTTCTCTCTTTTCTGTTTTCTCTGTGGCACTATGGATGTCAGAGCAGTCTTGATGGATGCAACACTGATTCTTTTTTAAAGAAACTTCTCTCAATCCATTGCTATGGCTATGTCCCTACTTCTAATCATCTCTATTTAGAGGGAGAGGATGGCACCTTTGTTAAAGTTTCAGGGAGTTTTCAACTGATATCAGTGTTGAGATGTGAAGAATTGATTGAAATGAAGAGTTTTCAGTTCTTAGACATAGAGCAACTTTTCTAGTTATCTATGGCTATGCAGCAAGGCACCAAAGAACTCAGTGCATTTAAGGAACAAGGACTATGTTTCCTGGTTCTGGAGGTTAGGAGGCTCAGCTGCGCATTTCTCATTTGGTATTTTTCATGCAGTTCCAAGGAAGTTGCAAGTGGAGTTGGGGTCATACAGAAACTTCTTCACACATCTGCTGCCTGAGCAAGGATGCTAGCACAGCTGGGGCATGCAGCATCTCTCTATACATATGGATTCGCCACATTTCTAGCATGGTGGTCTCAGGGCTACAAGAAAGAATGTTGCAAGGCAGTGGAAGTTGCCAACATTTAGGAGTTGGCCTAGAAACTGGCCTAATGCCATGTTTACAGTATTCTATTGATCATAACAGTCACAGATCTCCCCCAGATTCAAAGTGGGAAGACTGTCATTATAGTTGGATTCCCATTGGTTCCACCAAAACCCAGGGCGATCTGCAAATGAATGGTTACTCATTGTGTGAAGCACACATTGGGGGAAGGGCGAAAGCTGACAGTTAGCACCTGATGAGGTTAAGTATTTGGTAATACCACCTAAGAAATCAATGAAATCTTGGTAGGTAAATTCTCAGAACCTGAAGGAATTATATTTAAAACTGAATTTCAAAAACAAAACCATGTAAACAGAAATCTATCTGTTGAGCCTTAATGTAAAACCTGACATCTAGAGTCTATTAGCTTTTAATAAGTTTAATTTTAAGAAATTTAATCTTGGCTGATGTATGGTGGAAGAAATAAAAGATAGTAACAGATTTGAAGAGGTCACTTATCAAATACTCCCAAGGAAAAAACTAGCATTCCTGAGTTATATTCATCCAGCACTCCTTTCTCCTCTCAACGTAATTTGAAAAGATTTTGCAATTGAGAGCTGAGAAAAACCTGCTCTCTGGTATAGTCACAACAGATAATTTATTGGTTGTAAATATTAATTTATAACAGCTTGCAAAGAAAATATTGATGTATCTCAATATATTGACTACATTTCCTTTTGAAGTTACCTTTGAAAACTGTATAAGGAAACTTACAGTGACAACCAAACAGATATGGTACATGTGGGAAGGCTGAAAAATAGCTGAAATGCTGACCCAAAGTGGCCAATCTCTCCAATAGACACAAAAAGTGTGAAGTTATGAAATAAGTTATGGAAGGAGAGATCATATGAGTTATTGGCAGCAGTAGACACAATTTATTCATTGGCAATTACAGCTGGAAAGTTCCACCTCCTTCTTGCCAAGCAGCTCATATAAGTATTCAGTTTAGCACCTGTGAGTTAATAGTATTACTAAGAAGGAGATAACTTGCAGTAAACCTTGACATTTTCCTTGGAAGATCTCTCTAGTACTAGTCATCTAATTCAGATTTTAATGTGTTTCTGAATCATTTGGGAATCTGGGTAAAATGTAGACTTTTACTATAGTAGATCTAGATTAAGTGATGAGATTCTAACAAGCTCCCAGGTGATGCTGGCATGCCCAGTCTATGGACCACACTTTGAGTAGCAGGACTCCATCAACATATCATTTTAGTGAACTGCCACAATTGTGAGTAAAGTTGAGCCTGAAGTAATGTTTTATGACTCCAAAAGTCTTATGAACCGAGACAGCAAGTCTCATTATAGAGATGAAATAAATCACAGATCAAGTTTAGAGTTCTAAACCTGATAGGGATTCCTTACAAATTGTTTCATAGATTAAGTGAAATGGAGAAAGATGATCCAGCTAATCAGCAACGAGTCACGCTGTGCAATATATTTGTGTTCTAGACAGCCACTAGTGATCCAAGATGGCTAAATACTTTAAGAAGTGATTATCAAATTGTCAAGAAGGACAAAAGGACTGATGACATCCATGAGTTTTCCATTAGAGCTGATCGTAAGTATAGTGATAAAAGTGTAGAATCATTACAGTGATATATTTAGAACATTATGTCATATTTCACTCTGATTTTAGGAGCTCATGGTGTCATTTTTATGATAAGGATCTCATTTAAGAAAAAATATATCAGATACCCACTTTCTTGTCTTGGCAAGCCACCTATACTGCTATTAGAGAAGAAAATTTAGCGTGAGATAACAAGTCTCCACCTAACCATGCATATCTGTCAGATTCTTTCTCATACACACCCTTTGTGGTGGGTTGAGCATAGCATAGCCTCAAGCTGTCACTCTGCCCCTTAATTAGATGGGAAAATTGACTTGCACATAAAAGGTCGTACATGATCTCACATTAAAATGTGTGTAGGCTAGCCTATGCGTGACTGTATGTCTATGTATCTATGTATTTATCTATATTTTCCTATATCTAAATCTATATGATATACAGAAACTTTCTAATTTTTTCTTTTAAAGTTTTATTTTGTATTTTACTATAGCCGATTAACAATGTTGTGATAGTTTCAGATGAACAGCGAAGGGACTCAGCCATACATATACATGTATCCGTTCTCCCCCCAAACCCCACTTCCGTCCAGGCTGCCACATAACATTGAGCAGAGTTCCATGTGCTATATAGGAAAATCTTTTTGGTCATCCATTGTGAACATAGCAGTGTGTTCATGACTATCCCAAATTCCCTAACCATCCCTTCCCATCAGCAACCATAAGTCCGTCTTCTAAGTCTGTGAGTTTCTGTTTTGCAAGTTATAGAACTCTTTTAGAAAGAAGACTCTGGAATCTGAAGTAGATCACAATAAATCAAGAGATGTGACAAAGAGACTTTTCAGGATTAGCTTAGGGAAAAAGGATTTTTTTTTTTTTTGAGGAATTTTATAGAAAAGTCAATTATTTGGTTGAGTCTATTTTTTCCCAGAGAAGGGCTTGGGAAATAAACCCCTAACTACTCAAGTCTATCCAAAATGATCCTAAGTTGTGGTTACATGAAAAGAATCTGATCTCAGGACTCTGATTTCAAAGTGCAGGAAGAGGAACTTGCTTCCAGATACTTCCTCTCCTATTATGAATGCTAATCTTTCATCTCACATTAAGAAACAAATTGCAAATGTCAACACCCTGTTGATACTTCAAGGATTCAATTTAACTTAGTATTTCCAAATTTATTAAAGCAGTACAATGTGTCCATTATTGTACTACTTACCATGGAATCAGAGTAACTAATGTATGTGCTTAGCCTGGGTTCCCTAATAGTAAAGCTCAGGGAAAAAGGATAAAAGCACTGATGCAACATGTGGGAGCAGGACCCAAGTTTAATTTATAGGTGTTAAAAAATAGAAGTGAAAAAAGAAGAGATGAGAATAATTCACTGAGTTAAACTGTCGTCTGCTTCCTTAGTGTAAGCCTCAAAGAGAAACCACTGGATGCTATGAGGCTTATTTTCTAGCGCACAGTACTTTGGGGGTGCTACACAGAAAACTGCACTTCAGAGTAGTTCATGGCAGGGAGAAGGAGGAGGAATTTAACTGTCTGGGTCCCTTCTAGCTCTGGCTTAATATTGGCTAAGGTTTATGCCATGGAGATGGGATTCCCTCAGACCTCCAGTTCACATCATCTGACCCTTAGGTGACTACTCAATAATGCCGATCCCACTTTCCCTATTGCCCCATTTCATCCAACTCCAAAGAAGAAAGGCACTTGGCATGAAGAGAGCTCAACCTGATCTCCAACTTAGACTCTGCCTAACTAATTCAGAAAGCTCAGATAGGGTGCTGGTACACGCAATCATGGTTTCAGAGTAGATGATGTATGATCAAATGAAGCAGTCAGGAAGGTTTATGACAAACACAGCTGTCTCCTTAGGGTACAGCATCTCACACCTTCCAAAACATCTGGCTCCTCTATTACAATATCAAATGTCCTTTCATTTATCCACGCTTTATTTTCAGAAGGGGTGACAATAACTATCACTCCATCATCCAAAAGACGATCACCCATGAAACTGGATACATAATCTCCTTCAATATGTTATACTGTTGTCATGTTCTAGAAGTCAAAGTGGATTTAAAAAACCAAAAAAAACAAAACTATAGTGCCTGCTACTGAGATAGTTTTAATGTAGTAATTTGGCATTTATTTAGTGCCTCCTCCATTACTCATTCTGGATTCTCCTCACCCTCAGGCAGTCCTTTGGCATTTATCACATCCTGAAGGAAAGTGCTCTAAGCCAGCCGGTTGCCTCCCAACTGAGCCTCAACCACCAAAAGGCTATTTTATGATTCCATGAAGCAAGTTGCTTCTGTGTGAGTGGGAGCATGGTCTTGGGCCTAGAAGTGAATTTCATTGCTTAAAAAAAAAAAAAAAACAACCCTGCCACATATTGCCAAAGCAGTGTTATGTATGAGAACATATTGGTAAGTGAGGCATTTTGCAAGTCTTTTAACAGAGGTGGTATTTCTGGCAGAGCAGAACCTATGTGTGAAGTATGAACTGAATTCTCTAAAGATAAATGGCTCCTCACTCTAAATACATTCTATTCCTGGCTGCTCCTTTGAGGAATGCTGTCAGTCTTTGCTGCTGACTGGTTGGGCACTTTTATAATCACCATCCTGATGACTGGATTAACATGGCATGAAAGTCTGCACCACCTACTTATGCATTTATTGATGACTTTCAGAATTATTCAAGTCTTATCTCAAATATGTTAATTCCATGGCATGATGGAGTTGCTGCTGTGCAGACTCAGTGTTAAGACTTAATGGATCCAACAGCTCTTAATGTCACTTAGCCATTTACATGTCCATGGTTAGGTGCTGAATCTCTACTAGTACTTCAGGAGACATATTTCAAATGGAGAATTGTTTCCTACTATAGAAAGCATGACTTTGATCTGGAACCTTATAGGTTTGCACTATGATATTCTTTTGGGGGCTTTTTAGGGACGTAGAGTATTTTTATTCAGCACAGATACGTATACCATCAGATCTGCTAAACGATACTGGTTAAGGACAGAGCAAACTTCAAACTAACAGTTTCCCATGTAACCCAATAAAACACAAAATATTTGCCTCATGTTCAATATCTTTTGCTTTTAAAATATAAAAAGGACCATTAATGGTGGTGGGAAGAACAAGGTACAAGCAATTTATTCTTTAAAGAGGATTGCTGACAAGTCCCAGACCAAAGGACTTCTAAATTTTTAATTAGTATAGAATATAAGTCTTACTAGGACATCTAAAGATTCAATTATCCTGATACTTATACATGACCAGCTTGAGATCCTAAAATCATTTGACCATGGATATATGTTATAACAGAATACTTATTCAATTCTCACTGGACAAAGATTTTGAAGGATGCTATTAATATAATGAATACAATCTTGTTTTATTTATGCTTTGAGATTTTTTGTTTTCTATTTTCAGCTTGGAGTTATTTTTTCTTGCCTCTAAGTTTTGATGAGCTCTCAAACTGGGAAAATTATACACTCTATAGGAATAACTTGATCTTGGAATCAAGACACAATTTAAGATGATGTCTAGAACCCAGTGACAGAAGACTGTGCACATTTTGGCTATAAAAGGTTTCTGAAGCTCTATGAGCCTCACATTATTCATCATTAAAATGAGATTACATGATCTAATTGACCAAGTGGTAGGGTTCAATGCTGATTACAGAGACAAAAGTATTTGAATACTTAAAACACAATAGACACACAAAAGAGTAACTTGGTTACTAAATCAGAGCTTCTGGATTTCCCAGCTCTCTTGTCATCCAAGAACAACCCATTACTTGTTCTATTAGGACATTTCTTAGGATAACTGGGATTAATGTGAGGTTATTGCTTATATTCAGAAATGTTCACACTCTGGAGGCCACAGCACTTTGACAATGCAGGTAACTTCCTGAATGGGAAAGTCATTTGTGCCATCAATGTTCGGGATAGAGGCAGTCTTCAAATAGAAAACTTGCTCTAAGATACCAATCTATTCAGAGGCCACAGCAGGAAAAGAGAAAAATAATGAGGTATTTGAATGTGCAGGAAAGAGTTCTCTTGTTCTAGGAAGCTACATCTGCCATGTGGAAGATGACCAAGGCCTATAAAGTAGTGATAGATCCAGACGGAAGATGTTATGCTGGAGATTAAAGTCTCTGTATTTATGTTCACAGCACTCTTTGGCATTTCCTCTCTAGAGTTATCTTCTCTTCCAGTGCTGTCCTAAAATAAAGATGTTCAGACACAAAAACTGGTATACAAATCAGAGGATAAGCTGTAGTAAGATAGAAAAATTAGAGACAGATATACAACTTCTCTGTTTCTGTACACTAAAGAAAGGCTGATCTCTTAGAGCTGGGGCAAAGTTTACTCTACCAAGGGGGTAAATACTCCCCAGTATGGAATCTGGAGGATAGTAAGACTCAAGAACCTCTTCTTTTTCCCCCTCTTTGATTAGAAAGACATCCCTCACGGCATTAACATTAGCCTTTTACAAGAATTATCTCAAAAAGGCAATAAAGATACTTGTTTTGGGCTCTAGCCATTGACTGAAACATAATTACCTCACTAGATAAACCATTGTATGTTTGCCAGGAAGTCATATAAAAGATAGCAATAATGAATGATGAGTTTTATTTTATTCTTCTACGTATAACAGAATTGGAAAAATATTCACTGATGGATGTCCAAGGTTGTGAAGTTCTGGTCAAGTCAGTCGGATGTAAAATTGTGAAATTTTGATTCTAGTTCCTATGCCTATTATATTTTTGAAATTCACAGAATTGTGTAATCTCATTCAAAGTTACTTCCATTTTCAGATGAGTGAACCAAGGCTCAGAGAGAGTCACTGACTTGCCAGAGTCAACTAACTCTTACACGTAGAACCAGTCAAGACTCTATGCCTTCTGATTCTTGATTTTATGACTTTTACGTGTGTACCAGCTATTTCGACAATAGTAGCTGGGTAGAGAATAAGAGATGAGACCAAAGTCTGAGCAGAAACTTAGTATAAGCATTTCCCTAGTATAAACATTTCCCAAATATGGCCTTAGAGACTCAGAAGGGGCACACAACATGCAATTTACTCCTGTTGACTAGAAACTATGTGACAAATATGAAAGAAAATAGAACACAAAGAACCTATAACAGAAATTCAAGTGCTGACCTGAATCTAGAATTCCCACTGTACATGGTTGAAAGCCATGCCTAAAGTAGGTTTGCTCACTTCCTCTCCCATTCATGTCTAACTCTTTGGACCCCATAGACTGTAGCCCACCAGGCTTCTCTGTACATAGGATTCTCCAGGCAAAAATACTGTGAATGGGCTGCTATTTCCTTCTCCAGGGGACCTTCCCAACCTAGGGATCAAATCTGCATTTCCTGTATTGCAGGCATATTCTTTATCCACTGAGCCACCTTAAAATATGTTAGAGACACAATTTCATTAAACTCCCCTCTCTCTGCCTCTCTCTTTTGTCCTCTATACATAAGACAGGCAATGTGGGAAGTTGGAAAAATGGTCTGTCTTCAGATTCCTGTTTCAGTATGGAATGAACATGGTACAAGTCTGCACTGGAATAACTGTGAAGGATTAGGGTGGGGAATTGAGAAAGGGAATTTGTTCCTGTTCTGCTGAAGCAAGTTGAGTTGCTGACTGCAGTCTGTTGGGGTCTCACTAAAATCCAAGCTGTGCTAGTTTGTTGGCATAGAGGATGCCCACGTGCTTTTCCTGACACCTAGATGAAGACTCTGGAAACACAGCAGAGGAACAGGAATCTGTTCATGGAATAGGTTAGAATCAGTGCCTGTCTATGGCAGTCGTTCTCAGAAAAGACCTGCATGTCATGCAAGAGAAGATTTAAGCGTCCGGGGCTCTAGCTCAAAGCAGCAAGGGAGGCAAACGCTTTGTGTCTAGTTAGAGTAAATAAAATCTTCCTGGTAGGAAAAAAACAAAAAGTGATTTGGCAGATTCAGTGTGCATAGAATCTCAGAGGGAAAAAAAAATGTGCAGATAATCAGACAATTCTAAAACAGACTCTAACTCTGGTATTGACCCTAAAGTCAATGATAATCTCATTTCTCCTTTTAAATCCCTCACCTGCCTCTTGGATGCAAATTCACTGAGGGTACACATCTTGTTGAAGTGGGATTAGCAACCAAGCATACACACACACACACATTCACACATCATATGCACTTCTCCTTTCTATCCTAATCTTCCCGTGCGCTGTGAGTAGATATTTTTATGCAGGCTCTCTGAATTTTTCAGATTCACATATCTCATTTCTAATCTCTGAGCCTTCAAATATGCTCTTTCTTCCCAACAATACTGTTAACCCTCCACATCGAAAATTTTTATCCATGGTTTGTTAATCCATGGATGCAAAGCCTGTGAATACCGAGGGCTGTCTCTATTCACTGTACTATGCTGTTATACATAAGGGAGTTGAGCATCTGAAGATATTGGAATCCCCCATGGATTCAATACCCCACAGACACCAAAGAAAGACTAATAATAAATATTCTTTCTGTACTTCCTCTTCCACATTCTCTTTCAGTTAAACTCCCCACATGCATCAAAACACATCCTACACTCCATCTTCAACAAGCAGCTCATCCTGTCTCATCTTCCCAAAGCAGGATTTGCTATCTTCCTTCTGTAAATTCCCATAGCACTTCTTTTCCTGATTAGTTACCACTGGTCAGTTTCCCTGGTAAGCAGACTTTGAGATGGAGATACACAGAAAGGAATTTTATTGGGGAGTTCTCTAGAGAGTCAACAGGCCTGGGGAAGTGAAAAAGTAGAGTTGGGCTGCAATACTGTCTCAGTAAGGACCACAGCCAAACCCATGGGGAGCTCTGGAGCTATGAGGACTCTTCAGATTGTTTT
Organism: Moschus berezovskii; assembly: GCF_049115385.1. Classification (NCBI taxonomy): domain Eukaryota; kingdom Metazoa; phylum Chordata; class Mammalia; order Artiodactyla; family Moschidae; genus Moschus; species Moschus berezovskii. Next base: position 51,341,899 of record NC_142475.1, read on the forward strand.
GAATTACTGAAAGAAGGCCAGGGCCCTAGCATCCCTCTCTCTACCAGTCATTGGCTTTGAAGACCTGGAGCAAGAACCACAGACAGTAGTAGACAGCCGTGTTTAGCTGTGAACTGTAGGCAGAATGAGGTTTTTGCCTGGAAAGGAGGGGGAGGAAGGGTAGAAATGTGTGTGTGACACACAGTAGCCACTACATCCATTTATGCAGAATTTGCCATTCTCTGCTTTGCAGACCATGTCTTTGTGTCTTGGAAACTAAAAATCATGTCCCAAACAACTCAGTTCCTTGCAGCTATTAGCATAGTACATAGCAGGTGCTAAGGAATTCCCTTGCAGTCCAGTGATTGAGATTCCACACTTACACTGCAGAGGGCATGGGTTCAATCCTTGGTCAGGGAACTAAGATCCCAAATCCTACTTGGCCAAAAAAAAAAAAAGATGCTGGATAATTTTCTGAGATGAACTTATTTTATTCTCTTTCACAGAACACTTTGTGTTTTTCACTTTGAAAGCATATTTATAAAGTATTTAAGACCCACACTATCTTTTACAGGGGGAAAAACTGAAGCGTAGAGTGATCACTGGACTTGGTCAATGGCACAATTAATCAAAAAGCTTTGATGTGTATACACATGGTTGATTCACTGTGTCATACAGCAGAAACTGACACAGTACTATAAAGCAACTATACTCCAATTTTTTAAAAATGTAAAAAAGTTTAGGTGAATAAATCTTGGTCTCAGGACTTCCAGGCTGATTGCCTTTTAAAAGAGTTAAATAATCAATTAACAAAATATAAATAGTAGCTCAAAAAGGGCTACCATCAGGTCAAGAGTTAATAAACTCGCTCCCTAAACTCCTCAAAAATTTCTGCTTCTGGACCTCCCCGAGGTGCCTCAACTTGATAAGTTATTAGACTTCCTTTTGGCATATGTTCACATGGAAAGAGCCAGAACTTTCAACCGAGATTTAAAACAACTTTGGACCATTGCCCAGGGCTCATGCTGTGGAGAGAGCAAAAAAGCATCTTTCAAGACTCTGTAACAATCACAATCAGGAAGATGACCCAAAGTACAGTTCGTGAAATCATTTTCAAGAAACTTGCTGCAGTCATAAAATCAAGTGAATTTGTAAAGAAACTCTCATTAAACCAACAATATCTCTCTCCCTCTCCCATTCCTGTTCCCTGCCCTACCCCCTATAACTACGTTAGTAACCACTGTAAGTCATAATGTTAGCAGAGAAAGTCACCTGCAGTGTAGCCTATTTCTAGGAAAACACTGGCAGGCAACCCGTTGCCGGACGCCAGCCATGTGCATGAATGTTGCACAGATGTGGCCTGTTAAGTTAGTAGAGTTTCTCATTCACTATCAAACCTGAGAATACCAAGAAGATTGGAGCTGAGATTTCTACAACCTGCAGAATCTACTACCTGCACAATCAAGTTCTGGGCATTGTCACCTTGATTAGTTACCTCCTTGTCTCTGTGTTATTGATGAATGGTACATAGAAAGGTTGGGGGCGGGAGGAGAAGGGGACGACAGAGAATGAGATGGCTGGATGGCATCACCGACTCTGTGGACATGAGTTTGAGTGAACTCCGGGAGTTGGTGATGGACAGGGAGGCCTGGCGTGCTGTGATTCATGGGGTCGCGGAGAGTCGGACACGACTGAGCGACTGAACTGAACTGAACTGAACATAGAAATCACATATAATTATGCCCACACCTTACTTTCTGAGCTGTTAGAACAGCTCTAATTCTCCCGTTCAATATTAGGCCTCAAATACTGCTTTTTCTATGACTTATTCTTGCTTGAAAGCCATCAAAGACTCCTGATTAAAAGCATAATACCAAATCTATAATCTAGACCACTAGACCCCCCACAAACTAATTTTAAGCTGCTCTTTAAGTTCCATTTTCCATTTCTCCTTGATACAAATTCTACATTGCAGCAAAATCATCCTATGTGTTCTAACCTTAGAAGCACTTCCCAAGATTGCCAACTTGGGTCCTCTTAAAACTCTCTGGCCAATGGCATTCACTTCCTGATTCCCTAAACCCTGAAAGTGCATTTTCAGAAACCAAAGTCTTCACTATATCAATAAAGACTATTCAATAGATTTTGAACTCTTGCTTCTCAATTTATTGATGTTTCAGTGACAATTAATTCAGTTACTGGAATTGGAGATGTTACTCACAGTTTTCACATCAACCATATTCCTTACTTTGTATTTTCATGTAGATCACACACACACACAAACACACCTTATATTTTCATACTCACATAGCTTTTGGACACGTTTTCCCCCTGCACAGAAACCACTTCTTATCTACTCTGGCTGAAATCCTACGATACTTTAAAGTCCAACTCAAATGCCATCTCTTCCATGAAGACTTTTGGTGGTCCACTCTGTGGTCCATCCTGGCTCACATGACTTTCTGCCTAGTATTATTATTTGTGCCCACATCTCATCCTGTTTCTATTAAACACTCCACTGGACAAAGATAGAAGCCAGGTGTGAACTTCTGTTACAACAATATCTGGTATAATGCACTGGACAAAGTCAACGTTCAGTGAAAATCTGTAAAAGCATTAGGCACATCTAATACTCACTGAAGCATATATAAAACAAGTTTGGGAAATACTTCAAAATAGTTTCATCTATATTTTTAACATTTAATATATGAAAAGTTACAATTGTTAAGTACATAAGTTAAAAATTTAAATAAAGTGGTGAAAAGTATGCAACCACTTCTATGATAAATACATAAAACATTATTTATACCTCAGAAACAACCATCTCCCCCTGCCCCACAGCAACTGCCCGAAGAAATTACTTTCCTGATTTCTCTCACCTTAAAATTTCTTTCATCTGTTCATCTGAGTAGAATTGTACAACATGAACTCCTTTGTGCCCATCTTTTGTTTTGCTTGTTTTTATTTTTTGCTCATTATTATGATGACAGATTTTATTCATTTTGTTTCTTTGGATAGCCTTATTCTTTTCATTGCTAAATGATCTATTTGTATAAATATGTAACAATTTAGTAATGTTGATGGACATTTTGGCTATTTCCAGCTTTGGCAATTATGAATAAATTTGCTCTGAGCATTGTGTACATGCCTTTTGGTACAATATGTATGCATTCTGTTATATGTGTCAGTTCAGTTCAGTTCAGTTCAGTCGCTCAGTCGTGTCTGACTCTCCGCGACCCCATGAATCACAGCACACCAGGCCTCCCTGTCCATCACCAACTCCCGGAGTTCACTCAAACTCATGTCCACAAAGTCGGTGATGCCATCCAGCCATCTCATTCTCTGTCGTCCCCTTCTCCTCCCGCCCCCAAGGTTGAAATTGCCAAGCCACTGTGTGTGCATAAACTCAGCTTTATTGGTATTATTAATAACTTACAGTTTCCAAAGTGATTTTACCAATCCGAACTACCATTAACATTGTATGAAAGATCCGGCTGCCTTATTTCTTCTACAGGTGACTGTCAGAATTTTTAAGCTTTAGTCTTTCAAGTGGGTTCATAGGGGTAGCTGAGCATAGTTTTAATTTGCATTTCCTTGATGATAAAGAATGAGAAGATATGCTTTATTTAGGATAACTTTATTTGTAAAATGCTTACTTACATCCTTTGACCCATGTCTATTTGTATTGTATGGTTGCATTTGTTTCATTAATTTATAACAATTATTTACATATTCTGGATATAATTTCTTTGTCATTTATATGATTGCAAAGAGCCTCCTGCACTCTGTGGCTTGCATTTTAGCTCTCTTTATAGTGTTTTTTCGATGAGAAAAATTTGGTATTTTAATTGAATCTAATGTTTCACTTTATGATCCATGATTATGTGTGTGTGCATGAGCACATGTGTATGTGTATGTTGGTGCATGTCTTCCAACATTTCATCTTTTAGATTTCTTTGTTATTTTTATTTATTTTTTTGAAGGTAATTGCTCTAGTGTTGTGTTGGTTTCTGCCACACAACAATGTGAATCAGCATGCTCATGAGATATTGGCCAATAATTTCTTTCTCTTTTTTGCATGGCTTTTGTCAAGTTTTCACTCTATGGACATGAGTTGAGTGAACTCCGGGAGTTGGTGATGGACAGGGAGACATGGCGTGCTGTGATTCATGGGGTCACAGAGAGTCGGACACGAGTGAGCGACTGAACTGAACTGTCAAGTTTTCTGTTAAGGTCATATTGGGCTCATAAAACAAGTTTACAAATGTTTCTTATTTTTCTGTCCTCTAGAAGAGTTTTTTTTAAGATTGGTGGGGGTTTTTTTTGCCCCTTAAATGTTTAGGAGAATACATCAGTGAATATATTTGACTCTTTAGATTTATTTACGGAAATGTTTTCAATTAAGAATTCAACAATTTTGTTCATATTTTTCTATTTCTCTCCCTGTTTGCTTGAGTGAGTTTTAATCTAAATTGTCAAATGTATTACAGCAAAGGTTTCCCAATATCTTTTTTCAGTTTTTAAACTGTTATATGTGTAGTGATGGATTATTTTTCATTCTTTAATTGAATAACTTCATTTATAAGTAGTTGTAAAGTTACAGCAAAGTTGAGCAGAAAGTACAGTGAATTCCCATCTATTCTTTGTCCCCACACACACAGAGCCTCCTTCAGCACCCGTGTTCTGTGTCAGAATGGAACCTCCATCGCAGTTCACGAACTTTCACTGACACATCATTAGCACTCAATGCATGTAGATTACATTAGGGCTAATATGAAGTGTTTTACTGTCTACAGGTTATGACAAGTATATAGTGACATATATCCACCACTGCCATATTAATAGGATGGTTTCACTGTCTTAAAAATCCCCATGTGCTCCATTTTACTCCTCCATCCCCTCAAACCCTTGACTATCACTGATCTTTTTACTGTCTCTATAGTTTTGTTGTTTTCCGGATCATCATATACTCGGAATCATACAGTATATAGCCTTTTCAGATGGATATCTTTCACTTAGTAGCCTTTATGTATTCCCAGCAGAAAGAATAGCATCACATTTGTCCGTTCATATTTTTCACTTACTTTACCTTTCTTTACTTTGGCATTCTGTCAAAAATATAGCCTCTGGGATAAATCTGGAAAAGATATCATTATTCCCTTTTTGACAGAGGAAGAAATAATGAATTGAGTGTCAGTTACAGTAAGTGACATAACCAAGTTTATGTAACCAGTCAATCAGCAGATCAGGGACTTGAACTTGCCTGCACTTAGGGCTGTAGCCAGAACCTATGAGCAGATCTTACTGTGGCAAGGTGAGAAAGCAACTGTGTTGATGGTCATAAAAAGCAAAAATAAAGAACCTCAAGGTGCTGAAATGCTGTAAACAAATCTGAAATGAACAGTGATGAATAAATAGAATGATGAGAGTAAAAGCAAAGGGTGTGATGAGATTTGAAAGACTTTGTTTTCATTGGGTCTGTCATTTTAGGGTTTACGACCTTAGGCAAGATCATTGTATTTCTTAATTGTCAGTTTCCTCCTTTGTGGGATGGTGACAGATGACATCAGCACTGCCAACAAAAGCAGAAACGTTGGATTGCTCTAAGGATAAAGCAAAACTACATATACAAGAACACTTCAAAGTTATAAATTATGTCATTCAATCTCAGGCTAATTTTATACTAATTATTGTCCCTTTTAGTCTTGCCACAATTTTCATACCTTAAAAAACAGTTACTTCTAGGACTTCCTTGGTGGTCCATTCATTAAGACATGGGGTCCCATGACAGGGGGCATAGGTTTAATCCCTGATCAGGGAAGTAAGATCTCACATGTGGCATGGCTTGGCCAAAAAATCCAAAACCAGTCATTTCTTATTTCTATAAAACAGATCCTTATCTAATAGGAGATTTTATCTATCACTTTATATCTCCTTTTTTATTTTTGGTATTGAGTGAGTACATGTGTCCATGGGCCACTGACTGTTGGAGTAATAAACCTGGGCTTGAAGAATTATGATTTCAGGTGGGTAGCATGAAGTAATTATACTGACATAAGTCTATGTTCCCCAAGATAGTCTAAGTCATAAATATTGTGGTGCTGAAATTCAGCAGAGACAATACACACACTCTGCACCAAATTGTTATTCAAAATCATTTCTCTCTAGAATTATTGGAAGTTATCAATAGAACAAATTAAAATAATCTACTACTATCACCATCTTTTAAATAATAATATTAATGTAATATAATGAATCTCGCATGAACTTTTGTTAGAATTAGTCCTGTTGGCAAAGAACACTAAAACAATATTTAATAAGAATTTCAATAAACGGAAACCTAAGTAAAAATTTTCTCCACATTTTCTACTTTTAGGTACTAGAAGAAACAGAGGGGAAATGAGAAAGAAAGGAAAACAAACAAAAAACAGGAAAAGAATGAAGAAGGAAAATGTTGCTTTTAATGGAGGGTCCATGATAAGAATCTGAGTGGATGGGCTCAAAGTTTTGGCATGTATAAAAAAATATTCTGAGACAATAATATGAATGCCAAGCTTTTCCCTTTAAAATAAGATTGAGTGATCATTGTTGAGATAAGAGAGGTAATTTATAAGAGCTCTTACAGAATCTCAAGATTGGACAGGAAGAAGGAATATGCCCTGGATGAGAACAGTATGAAAAATGCTTTCTATTTGTTAGATCATTTAAACTTTAAAATTACTCATTTTTAAACATATCATTTAACCCATTGTGCAGATGAAGAAGTGGGGTTCTGAGAAGTTACACCACCTGCCCAACATATAATAGAGCCGGGACTCAGCTTCACCCAGTTCTGCTTGAATTTAAGTCCTTGCTTGTTTGTTGATATCACACTGAACCAACAGAGGTAAACATACAAATCCATAAAATTTAAATGGGAAGGGCAATATGAGGTCATTAAAGACTTCAAATAAAAATGTAGTAAATGGATAATTATAACTTCCTTCTCCCATCAATAATTTCATCTCATTTCCCCTCTTACGGTCCCTCAACTAGTCAAAGTTTCTTACCTAGAGGTTGACCCTAAGCTTTACTTCTAAAAGATGCAAATCCTGAGTGGTCCTATGTCTACTGCTTCAAGACAGTTTTCACCAGATCGTTACCACCACAAATCCCCTGCGGGCCCTGTGTGGTCCTCTGCGCTGCACCTTGCATCAGCACCCACTTCCTCTTGGTGATCAGGACCAACCACCCAGACCTAGGCAGTTATCATTTCTTAGTCTGTAGCTCCAGCCATATAAAGAGTTCAAAATGCCAGAGATAGTCTTCGCTTTTACTTTATTTCAACAATGGCAGTTAGCCCTGGTGCAATCTTCTCCTTGGGAACAAGAACATTTGAAAATATAATTTGCCAGGGCAAGGAAAGAAAGCCAAAAAGGAAGAATATCAGGTGTAATAATGAAAGAAGCTCCTCCCAACTGCATCCTTTTCATGTTTTAGTGTTATATTTGAATTTGATGTTTTATATCCTTTTTTAGGCACCATATGGTGAGCATTTTTGTATGTTTCTAATATTATTAGAAAACACAAATTTAGGATTTTCATAACATTTGGGTGGAATTTGAAATGTTTATTCCAATCCCTTCCTGGTGAATTATTAGATCATTTATAAATAGTTCCATTAAGACTAATGTTTCAGTGAACAACTTCCTACATAAATCTTTATATAAAATAAGCAGTATTTGGTGTAGAGAAGATGGCAATCAATTGTAAAAGAAAAGAGAACTAGGAGCAAAAGCATGAAGGCAAATGTGATGATATATTTTGGAAAACAATGACTCCAAGGTGCCTAAAATTTGTGCATGAGTGTGTGACTTAGCCATGCAACAAATTTACACTGTGATGGTGATAAAATGGATTTTTGATAGTCCATGTGTCATACAGACAGTAATTAAAACAGCCAGACTGGATCACTGGTCTCACCATTTACCAACTGCATGAATGTTAGTGCATTCATTTTCCCATACAAAAAAGGTAGGGTAATGGTACTGACTGCATTGGAAATTTGTGAGGTTAAATGTGATAATGTAGGAAGAGTGTTAAATATCTGGCATATATAAAGCTATCAACAAAAGTTTACAATGATTATTATTGTTATCATGAACTTCACCACTATTATCAGTACCACTTTTACTATTGATGCCCATTTAACAAGTTTTATGTCCAAGGTTTCCATTAGGCTATGAAGAAAAAATAATAATAACATCGTTAAAATGATTCTGGCTTTGATATCTGGTAGAATAAGTTTCAAATTACTCAGTCTGTGGTGATGGACCTACTATTACTCAACATTTTTGAAGTTGTTTCTTCAACTGTAGGATAAGGATGTAAATATCAACTAACATATGATTGGTATGAGAATAAAGTAAGTTCATATGTTAGAGCACTTGATCTAACAGACACTTGATAAATGATAGATTTGCTATTAAATATATTATTATTATTGCAACTGCTGCATTTGGGTGTGTATGTGTGGCTAGAGAGCCTGGTGGGCTACAGTCCAAAGAGTTGCAAGTAGTCAGACATGACTAAAATGATCTTAGCACACACACATGCACATGTGGCTAGAATATAGGTCTTCCTGCAATACAGTCGTTTCAATGCAATCATGAGTCCAGAAATCACAGCAGGGTCTCCGTTAACAATCCATCCTTATTTTACAATGAAAGGCTCCGTTCTGTTCCGTTCCGTCGCTCAGTCGTGTCCGACTCTATGCTATCCTGTGGACTGTAGCCTACCAGGCTTCTCCGTCCATGGGATTCTCCAGGCAAGAATACTGGAGTGGGTTACCGTTTCCTTCTCCAGGGGATCTTCCCGACCGGAGGAGCAAAAGGACCAACTCTCCAGAATTAATATCTCTGGAGGATTGTTTCCCTTTGATCAATTGAGAGTCAGTTGTAACAAAGGAAAAAATGGGCATTTCCCTGAATAGTTTTGCTAATCATCACAGACAGATGGAATAGTAGGAACTCTTGCAGGAAAAAAAGCAATGGTCAGATGGGGGAAAGGGTGGCCTTCTACACTGGCCCTCAGAACCACTTTGAGATTTAGACCTTTGTTTGTTTTCCTGCTCTCTGTTTTGAGGGTGTGGGTGGGTGATATTTTTGTCTCCTTCAATCAAACTCTCCTTCCACAAAAATGAGAATGACCTGAAGACCATCTTATCTCCCCCCAAATTCCCTAATCAGTCTCTGGATAAAGTATCTTTTCCTGTCTTCCAGTTTCCTTTGTTATCATCCACAGAGGCAAAAACATATGCTTCATGAGATTCAACAGATCACTTCCACTCTGTGACCTTTCCCAGGGACTAGATAAAAAAGGGAGACAAAGTCAAGAAATCAGTCTCCACTGAACATTAACCAGGCTTACTGGAAGTATCATTATTTTCTCCTGTGTGTATGAGACTGCTGTGGGCATCCTAGTGGTTACCAACACACAAAAGAAAGAGCATTTCTCCTTTAATTACACCTTCTACAACCGCTGGTGTTCAATCTCTAAGTTGTGTCTGACTCTGTGATCATGTAGACTGCAGCACAGTAGGCTCCTCTGTCCTCCACCACCTTTTGGAGTTTGTGCAAATTCATGTCCATTGTGTCAGTCATGCTATCTTACCATCTTATCCTCTGCTGCCATCCTTCTCCTTTTGCTTTCAATCTTTCCCAGCACCAGGGTCTTTTCCAATGAGTTGGTCTTTCGCGTCAGGTGGCCAAAGTATTAGAACATCTGCATCAGCCCTTCCAATGAATATTCAAGGTTGATTTCCTTTAGGATTGACTGGTTTGATCTCCTTGCAGTCTAAGGACTCTCAAGAATCTTCTCCAACACCACAATTCAAAAGCATCAACTCTTCAGCGCTCAGCCTTTATTATGGTCCAACTTTCACATCCATACCCAACTACTGGAAAAACCATAGTTTTGTTTGTATGGAACTTTGTTGGCAAAGTGATGTCTCTGCTTTTCAATACACCATCTAGGTTAGTCATAGCTTTCCTTCCAAGAAGCAAGCACCTTTTAATTTCAAGGCTGCAATCACCATCCACAGTGATTCTGAAGCCCAAGAAAATAAAATCTGTCACTGCTTGCACTTCCCCCACTTCTATCTGCCATGAAGTGGTGGGACCACACTGGTGAAATGTTCCGTTTACAGAGAAATTATTCTATGGATATTTGTATATTCATTTGCAGTAATAAAAATTATAGTAATGTGTAATAGTTTGAACACTTTCCATGTAAGAGCCTTGAATCAGTGTCTGTGATAAAGGATCAGAGTTTTAAAATCAAATTATATTAGATAATATAAAAATGAAATAAAAGACATAGAAATGCATGTGCATTTTTAATTACTAGATTTAACAGACTTAAAATGATTGCCATAAATTAACTTAACTTAAAATTTACTGCCATAAATTAACTTAAAATGACTGCCATTAAATTAACTTAACTTAAAATGCCATAACTTAAAACCTTTTGCCATAAATGATGCCATCATTTAAAATTTCTGAGTGTTTATTTAGATTTCCTGACATTTCGTGGAATGGTTACAGATTGTGAACCAGCTCTATTTGTGAACCACGCTTTGGTAGTGCAACTCTAAACAGAGTGTGCATATTATATCATGTATGCATGCAGGCCCAGTCTCTCAGTCATGTCCGACACTGCAAAACTGTAGCACACCAGGCTCCTCTTGTCTATGAAGTTTTTCAGGCAAGAATACTGGAGTCGGGTGTCCATTTCCTCTTCCAGGCGATCTTCCCGACCCAGGGATCAAACCTGCTTCAATTGCTTTTCCTGCATTGGCAGGAAGATTCTTTACCACTGAGACCTGGGTCAGTCCCCATTATAATGTAATTAACACTTACACTACCTTATTATGTAGGTGTTTTTATTTTTTCCATGTTTCACACAAGGAAAAAGAGGCATGAGGCATTGACTTGTTCAAGGTCATTCATCTTATAAATGTTAGGCGAATATGAACCCAAGATCCAGAGTTTACATTCCTAACCATTAATAGAAGAAATAAAATTTCAGACGTATTCCTAATACCAAACAATAACAGACAGCGTTATACAGAGCAGTTCTGCATATTTGTATCACACCTTCTACTGTTCAAAGTGTTTTTACTTGTGTTTGATCATTTGATACTGATAGAAGTCCTGTGAGTAAAGAGATCAAGAATCATTTCATTCCATTGTCACACGTGGGCACTTGGGTCCCTGAGACGTTAGCTGACTTGTATAAGGTAAAAGATATGACTTGAGCTGGCTGTCTGCTTTATAAGATTCACACAGTAAGGAATGTATGGTTTAGACAAAAGAGACCAAGGCCCTGGGAAACCTTTCCTAGTAAAAGGAGCAAAAAATTGTATGGTAGAAATAAGAGAACAGAAGATGCCTAACTGTGCTTATAGGAAAAAAAAATAAAATAAAAACTGCTAGAAACCAGAATAAAGATGTTATTTAAAAGTAGAAAGATAGGCATGTGACTTGAGGTTTTGTCTACTTTGGTGCTTTTATAGTTTGCTTACTCTAGAATAACAAAAAGTGGAGATAAAGTGAAGCATCATAGATTGTTAAGGCATGGGTGTAACTTTTTTGTTTTTTAACAAGATCTTCAATCTGTATATATTTAGTTTTTGTAGTCATGTCAATTATTTTGCAAAAGCAATATTAATTAGAGTGACTATGTCTAAGATGAAGATGCTAATAATTACAAAGTTTAAAGAGATTGCCAACGCTAAGAAATGAAAGGGTTGAAACTGAATAGTTTTCTTTTGGCTTGAAATCCCAGATTCCGTCCTATTTGTAGCAGTGTCTACATAATCTTCCTATTTTATAGATACTTCCATGATCTCCTGGGAAATAAACTGCAAGAATGATGGAGGTAACACACAGGGTGGGTAGAAATGGATTACTGCAATTGAATGCCAGCTTTGGTCAGGTAAGAGTTTAAGGAAAAAGAATCCAAGTAACACAAATGCCATTTACAAGAAATATGAGACCTAAATTAGAGCATATAGAGAGTTGGACTGTGAAGAAAGCTGATCGCCAAAGAATTGATGCTTTTGAACTGTGGTGTTGGAGAAGACTCTTGAGAGTCCCTTGGACTGCAAGGAGATCCAACTAGTCCATTCTAAAGGAGGTCAATCCTGGGTGTTCATTGGAAGGACTGATGCTAAAGCTGAAACTCCAATACTTTGGCCACCTCATGCAACGGGTTGACTCACTGGAAAAGACTCTGATGCTGGGAAAGGTTGGGGGCGGGAGGAGAAGGGGATGACAGAGAATGAGATGGCTGGATGGCATCACCGACTCTGTGGACATGAGTTTGAGTGAACTCCGGGAGTTGGTGATGGACAGGGAGGCCTGGCGTGCTGTGATTCATGGGGTCGCGGAGAGTCGGACACGACTGAGTGACTGAACTGAACTGAACTGAACTGAATAAAGTAACTATGTCAAACTTTAATTTTTTCATTAAACAAAACTTGAGAGCATGCTATATAACAAGTACTTGGTTAAGAAGGAAGAATAAGATAAATGTGATACAGACTTAGTTTTTCATGGGATTAATGGTCTATTGCAGGGGGTCCATTAGGCTTTAAGAATAATACACTCCTTCAAGAATTTATTGAAACCTTTTCATTCTGTCTATAGAAGATTGTAGAGGTGATAGAAACTTGTTCATACAATTCTGTTTACGATTTCAAAGGTTTATAGATTGTACCCCTTTCCAAAATGAAAGGCATCAACAAACCCTCTAGGGAGTTCTAAGCATCACCCAGGTAAATCACCTCAGTTTGAAGAGTTGGAAAAGAAAAAATGCATAAGTCAACTGGCAATTTTAAAGGTATGAACTACTAGTCCTGGTGGTGGTCTACAGGGGATTGGTAAGCTCTGCTACTAAGAAGCCAGGAGCAGCTTCTGAAAGGAGGAGATGCTTGGACTAGATCCTCAAGAATGATCTCAGAGGTCATGAAGTCTCTTTGGAATTTCAGATTCTTCAGTTGTAAAATATAGGGCTAGAAGATTTAGGAGGTTTTTTCCCAGTCATGATGTTTTATAATTTTATGGAGTTCAAAAAATGCTCATAAGCTGATGTTCTCCCATCCACTGGCACCTGTTGACCCCAATCTTCAATATCACTATTATGCTGTTGTCTTTCTCCCAAAAGCTATACTCAGAACTGGTTTAGAAGGAAGGGGAGATATGCTATCAGACTTCCTTACATTTTTGCAAGAAAGAGTCCACGACTCAAAGTGTCTCTGACTCGAATAGAGAAATGAGAAAACCTGCTTTTTCTCTCCAGTTCCTGCTGGACAATGTCTCAACTGGGCAGAGCTTTTGCCAATAAGTAAAAGAAGGCTTCTGTCTGTGCTGCTGAAATTGTGGGCAGGGTCACTAAAGAGTGACCACGTAAGGCAGGAACACATGAAAACATTTCTCAGAAAACAGCATTTCTCCCTTCTCAATTGAGACAATGTTTTGTTTTTGTTTAGGAAACATAGAAACTGAGCTTGAACAAGCTGGACTGGGTCATCTAATCTTTCCTCCTGGGAGTCAAAGAGTTGCTGCAATGTCTTCATTCACTTTTTTTTTTTCAATTTCTCTTGGAGACTCCAGTGGGGGTTTTCACCAAACTCTCTGGGCAATCGCTCTGTGCTCTAAGTCAATATTGCAGGAGGATTGCTATGACATTGGAAGGAAAAGGTAAAAGAACCTCCAAGAAAAACATTTGTTGAGGAGGTTGATTTAAAAAGAGTTAACTCTGTACATAGATGTTAAAACTGAACAAGCATAAGGGGCACTATATTCCCCCATGCCGAAAAAAAGTTTCATAATTTTTATTAATCAAAGATAAAAAGGTAATTATGCTTCTGTTTCCTAATTGCAAGTGCACTATCTTGTATTTGTCTAAGACTGTAAGATTTTTATTTTTTTAAATTGGGGTACTTTAAAATGTTGTGTTACTTTCTGCTGTACAACGAAGTGAATAAGCTATATGTGTGTATATATATATCCCCTCCCCCTTGGACCACTTCCCCACCCCCACCCCATTTCACCCATCTAGGTCACCACAGAGCACAAAGCTGAGCTCCCTGTGCTATATAGCAAGTTCCTGTGAGCTATCTATTGTGCACATGGTCATCTATATATGTCAACACAACCTCCCAATTCATCTCACTCTGTCTTTTCCCCCTGTGTCCACATGTCCATTCGCTGCATCTGTGTTTCTATTCCTGACCTTCAAAGAGATTGTGAGATTATTGAATTCTGTAAGTTTCTTGATTTTCAAAAAATTTTGACCTTTTAAACATATTGAACATGATAATAGAGGCTTTGAGTTTACAAGGAATTCATTATAACATGTATAAAAGGATACATATATTTGTATTCTGAGTCTTGTTGACTATTTGCAGTGTGAAAAATCATTATGTTAAACATTTTACATGAATTTTCTATGTCATACCTCATAAAACACTGTGATGGATTGTATCCCTTTTTCTAGCTTATATAACACATAAACAACTCTAAATTGAGCTTTACAAAAGCTAACTAATGTGCTCAATTTCGTAACTGCATGTGGCAAGGGGAAGTTTTGAGGTCAGTCCTATCTGATTCCAAATCTCTGAACTACTATCTTTTACTTTGCATTTCCTACTCTACATCGTAATACATTAAGTAATGATCAGGTATTTAAAATGTTTTTCATTTCACTGTTCTTTTAGATAGAGAAGAGCGTGATTTGCTATTACATTTTATGTTTATAGGGACCTTGCTTCTGTTCAGAAATGTGTAGAGTGTATATTGCAGGCTACTGACCATGACTGGCTTGATTTGTGTGCCTGCTCTGTTTCTTTGACCTTGGGCAAGTCATACTGTTCACGGGGTTCTCATGGCAAGAGGACTGAAGTGGTTTGTCATTCCCTTCTGCAGTGGGCCACGTTTTGTCAGAACTCTCCACCATGAACCATCTGTCTTGGGTGGCCCTACGTAGCCTGGCTCATAGTTTCATTGAGTTGGACAAGGCTGTGGTCCATGTGATCAGATGGGTTAGTTTTCTGTGGTTGTGGTTTTCAGTCTGTCTGCCCTCTGATGGAGAAGGACAAGAGGCTTATGGAAGTTTTCTGATGGGAGAGACTCACTGAGGGGGAAACTGAGTCTTGTTCTGATGGGCGGGGCCATGCTCTGTAAATCTTTAATCCAAATTTCTGTTGATGGGTGGAGCTGTGTTCCCTCCCTGCTATTTACCTGGGGCCAAACTATGGTGGAGGTAATGAAGGTAATGGTGACCTCCTTCAAAAGATCCCGTGCATGTGCTGCTACAGTCAGTGCCCCAGCCCTGCAACAGGCCACCACCGACCCAAGCCTCCGCTGGAGACTGCTGGACACTCACAGGCAAGTCTGGGTCAGTCTCTTGTGGGGTCACTGCTCCTTTCTCCTGGGTCCTGGTGCATAGGTTCTGTTTGTGCCCTCCAAGAGTCTGTTTACCCAGTGCTATGTAAGTTCTGTCAGCTCTATGGTGGGGTTAATGGCCAAGAGGGCTTATGCCACACCCAGGCCTGCTGAACCCAGAGCCCCTGCCCTTGTGGCAGTGCACTTCCACGGGAGACGCTCAAGCACAGCTCTGGCTCAGTCTCTGTGGAGTCTCTGGGTCTTCGTGGGCACAAGGTTTGTTTGCGCCTCCGAGCATCTCTGGCAGGTATGGGGTTTGATTCCAAATGCAATTTCACCCTTCTTATCGTCTTGCTGGGGCTTCCCCTTTGCCCTTGGATGTGGAGTATCTTTTTTTGGTGAGATCGAGCATTCGCCTGTTGATGGTTGTTCTGCAGTGAGCTGTAATTGTGGAGTTCTCACAGGAGAAGATGAGCACACGTCCTTCTACTCCACCATCTTGGAGTGAACTTGGACTGGATGTGACTGGTGATGGAAGTAAAGTCCGATGCTGTAAAGAGCTATACTGCAGAGAAACCTGGAATATTATGTCCATGAATAAAGGTAAATTGGAAGTGGTCAAACGGGAGATGGCAAGAGTGAACGTCAACATTCTAGGAATCAGCGAACTAAAATGGACTGGAATGGGTAGATTTAACTCAAATGACCATTATATCTACTACTGTGGGCAACAATACCTTAGAAGAAAATGGAGTAGCCATCATAGTCAACAAAAGAGTCCGAAATGCAGTACTTGGATGCAATCTCAAAAATGACAGAATGATCTCTGTTCATTTCCAAGGCAAGCCATTCAATATCACAGTAATCCAAGTCTATGCCCCAACCAGTAATGCTGAAGAAGCTGAAGTTGAATGGTTTTATGAAGACCTACAAGCCCTTCTAGAACTAACATCCAAAAAAGATGTCCTTTTCATTATAGGGGACTGGAATGCAAAAGTAGGAGGTCAAGAGATACCTGGAGTAACAGGCAAATTTGGCCTTAGAGTACAGAATGAAGCAGCGCAAAGGCTAACAGAGTTTTGCCAAGAGAATGCACTGCTGCTGCTGCTGCTGCTGCTGAGTCGCTTCAGTCGTGTCCGACTCTGTGTGACCCCACAGACGGAAGCCCACCAGGCTCCCCCGTCCCCAGGATTCTCCAGGCAAGAACACAGGAGTGGGCTGCCATTTCCTTCTCCAGTGTGTGAAAGTGAAAAGTGAAAGTGAAGTCGCTCAGTCGTGTCCGACCCTTAGCGACCCCATGGACTGCAGCCCACCAGGCTCCTCCATCCATGGGGTTTTCTAGGCAAGAGTACTGGAGTGGCTAGAGAATGCACTGGTCATAGCAAATACCCTCTTCCAACAACACAAGAGAAAACTCTACACGTGGGCATCACCAGATGGTCAATACCGAAATCAGATTGATTATATTCTTTGCAGCCAAAGATGGAGAAACTCTATACAGTCAGCAAAAACAATACCAGGAACTGACTGTGGCTCAGATCATGAACACCTTATTGCCAAAATCAGACTTAAATTGAAGAAAGTAGGGAAAATCACTAGACCATTCAGGTATGACCTAAGTCAAATCCCTTATGATTATACAGTGGAAGTGACAAATACATTCAAGGGATTAGATCTGATAGACAGAGTGCCTGAAGACCTATGTACTAAGTTTCCTGTCCATTGTACAGGAGGCAATGATCAAGACAATCCTCAAGAAAAAAGAATTCAAAAAGGCAAAATGGTTGTCTGGGGAGGCCTTACAAATAGATAAGTACAGAAGAGAAGCTAAAGGCAAAAGAGAAAAGGAAAGATATGAGCATCTGAATGCAGAGCTCCAAAGAATAACAAGGAGAGATAAGAAAAATTTCCTCACTGATCAGTGCAAAGAAATAGAGGAAAAGAATAGAATGGGAAAGACTAGAGATCTCCTCAAGAAAATTAGAGATGCCAAGGCAATATTTCATGCAAAGATGGGCACGATAAAGGACAGAAATGGTATGGCTCTAACAGAAGCAGAAGATATTAAGAAGAGGTGGCAAGAATACAAAGAAGAACTATACAAAAAAGATTTTCATGACCCAGATAATCATGATGATGTGATCACTCACCTAGAGCCAGACATCTTGGAATACAAAGTCAAGTGGGCCTTAGGAAGCATCACTACAAACAAAGATAGTGGAGGTGATGGAATTTCAGCTGAGCTATTTCAAATCCTAAAAGATGATGCTGTGCAAGTGCTGCACTCAATATGCCAGCACACTTGGAAGACAGCAGGGGCCACAGGACTGGAAAAGGTCAGTTTTCATTCCAATCCCAAAGAAAGGCAATGCCAGAGAATGCTCAAACTACTGCACAATTGCCCTCATCTCACACGCTAGCAAAGTAAATCTCAAAATTCTACAAGCCAGGCTTAAACAGTACGTGAACTGAGAACTTCCAGATGTTCAAGCTGGTTTTAGAAAAGGCAGAGGAACCAGAGATCAAATTGCCAACATCCACTGGATCATCAAAAAACCAAGAAAGTTACAGGAAAATATCTACTTCTGCTTTATTGACTATGCTAAAGCCTTTGACAGTTGGATCACCACAAACTGTGGAAAATTCTTCAAAAGGTGGAAATGCCAGGCCACCTGACCTGCCTCCTGAGAAATTTGTATGCAGGTCAAGAAGCAACAGTTAGAACTGGACATGGAACAACAGACTGGTTCCAAATAGGAAAAGGAGTACATCAAGGCTGTATATTGTCACCCTGCTTATTTAACTTATATGCAGAGTACATCATGTGAAATGCCAGGCTGGATGAAGCTCAAGCTGGAAACAAGATTGCCGGGAGAAATATCAATAACCTCAGATATTTATGGTAGAAAGCAAAGAAAAACTAAAAAGCCTCTTGATGAAAATGAAAGAGGAGAGTGGAAAAATTGGCTTAAAACTCAACATTCAGAAAACCAAGATTATGGCACCTGGTCCCATCACTTCATGGCAAATAGATGGGGAAACAATGGAAACAGTGACAGACTTTATTTTGGGGGGCTCCAAAATCACTGCAGATGGCAACTGCAGCCAGGAAATTAAAAGACGCTTGCTCCTTGGAAGAAAAGCTATGACCAAACTAGACAGCATATCAAAAAGCAGAGATATTACTTTGCCAACAAAGGTCCATCTAGTCAAAGCTTTGATTTTTCTAGTAGTCATGTATGGATGTGAGAGTTGGATTATAAAGAAGGTAAGTGCTGAAGAACTGATGCTTTTGAACTGTGGTGTTGGAGAAGACTCTTGAAAGCCCCTTGGACTGCAAGGAGATTCAACCAGTCCATCCTAAAGGAAATCAGTCCTGAGTATTCACTGGAGGGACTGATGTTGAAGATGAAATTTCAATACTTTGGCCACCTGATTCAAAGAACTGACTCATTAGAAAAGACCCTGATGCTGGGAAAGATGAAGGCAGGGGGAGAAGTGGACGACAGAGGATGAGATGGTTGTATGGCATCACCTACTCAATGGACATGAGTTTGAGCAAGCTCCAGGAGTTGGTGATGGACAGGGAGGCCTGGTGTGCTGCAGTACATGGGGTCCCAAAGAGTTGGATGTGACTAAGTGACTGAACTGAACTAAAGTGAACTGATTGCTTTATAATATTCTGTTAGTTTCTGATGTACAACAAGTGAAACATCTATCTATCTATATATATATATATCTCCCCTCCTTCATGAGCCTCCCTCCCCAGTGGAAATAAAGAAGAGTCAACTTTGATCAAAAAGGCTTTTTCAGTGCCTCTCAGTTCACACCATGCAACGAACTGTCAAACTCACTAAACATTTCACTACATTAATAGAAGGAAGCAGACATTTTTATGTATTTAATAAGAAAGAGGGAAATGTCAATTTAGTTAAATAAAAATCTATAGAATCCATAAAATGATAAGAACTCTAATTAAAACTACTGATATAGTGAAGACATTTTCCACAAGGAACTTAGAATTTACCTGAAGATGCTTAGTGTTAGAGATCAGATCTGCCTATCTTCATCTATATTCACAGGAAAAGTCAGTATGAATACTTTAAATTCTGTTTTAATTATATTAGAAAAGAGGCTTTGTTCATTTCCGTGCCTACTGCACTTATAAGAGGACTTTCCTGGTGACTTAGTGGTAAAGAACTTGCCTGCCAATCCAGGAGATGCAAGTTTGATCCCTGGGTCAGGAAGATCCCCTGGAGAAGGAAAGGACAACCCACTCCAGTATTCTTGCCTGGGAAATCCCATGGACAGAAGAAGCCTGGTAGGCTACATTCCATGGGGCTGCAAAAGAGTCAGTCACGACTTAAGAAATAAACAAAAACAATAAACACTTACAGACCCACTCTGGCCAAGAAGAACTACTGGGGGAGCCAGGAAACTGACTCAAAAAAAAAAAAAAGCGCCTAGTAAAAGTGTCATTGAGTCCTAAGCAAAGTTATAATTCTCCCGAGGTCTAGCTTTTTGATTTTTAAAAAGATTTCTTCTTGCTTTTGACCTCCCTGTATATTCTTGCCATTAATCCTCAGTTTACGGTGAACTAGTTCTTGCCAATAAATAGCTTTCTAGTTAAGAAATGAGTGGCTCTGATGCTCACTCTCACTTTGGTTGTCTTTGTGATGTGGTTTTCCCTCTCTTAAATCTTGCTTGCAGTTGATTTTGTGGAAAAAGATTCAGAGCAACTCATACTCTCTTGTCTGCAAGAGAAGGAGAATTTACAAGGTTTGCATCAGTCAGAGGAGAGTTATCAGTTGGCCAAGTACTTCTAAGTCATTTTCCAATTGAAATAAAAATATCCTTTAGAAGTCATTGTAAAAACTCCTTCTGTCCAAGGCTACCATTCTCAGTATTTAAATTTGCCCCCTAGAGCACAGCTCTCTGGCTTTTTCACAAGCCCCATTCTCTTAGTGCTAATGAGAACCTCATGCCTTCCAATCTAAGAGCAGGACATGGAGCCATTTCTCCCCCATTAATGTAAAGCATGTCAATCTGGGCCCTATGGAATATGACTGGCTTTTCTTACTGCTGAATCTGGCTCCTAGGTGGTTTCGTATCAGCTTGAAGGTTTCATCTCTGTGTCATTTTGATTCTTAATTCCCTTCTTTCAGAATCCAGTGAGATGTATTTGATTTTCTGAGGCTAATCTTCTTCTCATATCCTGGTGAAATCTGTAAGAGATAAAGGTGAGCTTTGTGAAGAAGAAAAAGTCCTTCTGCAAATGCCTGTCTTTTCCTTAGTCTTACAAAATGATTTTGTTTGGTAAGTGATTAAAGCTGGTCTGGATGGCCAGCAAACACAGGAGTAGATTTATAGCCTCAAAAACAATACTTTCCAAGATTTCCTTTCAGAAAGCATGGCCCAGGGGCATCCCTTTCATTGAGCTGAGACTCTAAGGGGTTGCTTCAGAAGCAAAGGCTTAAGCTTCTTTCTAAGAGATCTTGACATTTTATGGCTTTCTATGAAAATATTGAGGACTAAGTAGTCAGGAATCCTTGTCGCTTTTCCTTCTCTGAGGTGTAGGTGTGCTTTGCCTCACAGCAAAATCAGCTACTTTTACTCCTGCGACTTTATATTATCTCTGCATTATCTCTTCAGTTTACTGTGTCAACAGCCATTACCCACAGACCCCACAGACCTGTTCTGGGGAGAAAAGTGAGGAAAATTCTATGTATTCATGCTTTGAGATGTAATAATGTAGCATCAGGGAAAAATAAAACCAGTCTTCTCGTCTTCCCCAAAAATCAAGAAAGATAAGAAAAAGAAAGATGTCACTTGAGGAAAGCCTGTCTGTCTTTACTATTTTAGGATTTTGCATATAAATATTTTGACTAACTCAGTGTAAAATTTTGAACTTTGCTCCAAGAAAAAGTGCAATATTTGAAGTGCATTGGATTGTTCAGAAAATTCTAATCACTGAAGAAATTTCCTTATGCATCGCTGCTTTCCTATAATGTAGACTGTTACCTGCCTCACCCTCCAGAATGTGATCTCTATTAGAACAAGAAGCATTTTGTTTATTTGATAGGTGATGGAATTCCAGTTGAGCTATTTCAAGTCTTGAAAGATGATGCTGTGAAAGTGCTGCACTCAATATGCCAGCAGATTTGGAAAACTCAGCAGTGGCCACAGGACTGGAAGAGGTCAGTCTTCATTCCAATCCCAAAGAAAGGCAATGCCAAAGAATGCTCAAACTACCGCACAATTGCACTCATCTCACACGCTAGTAAAGTCATGCTCAAAATTCTCCAAGCCAGGCTTCAGCAGTATGTAAACCGTGAACTCCCAGATGTTCAAGCAGGTTTTAGAAAAGGCAGAGGCACCAGAGATCAAATTGCCAACATCCGCTGGATCATGGAGAAAGCAAGAGAGTTCCAGAAAAACATCTATTTCTGCTTCATTGACTATGCCAAAGCCTTTGACTGTGTGGATCACAATAAACTGTGGAACATTCTGAAAGAGATGGGAATCCCAGACCACCTGACCTGCCTCTTGAGAAACCTGTATGCAGGTCAGGAAGCAACAGTTAGAACCAGTCATGGAACAACAGACTGGTTCCAAATAGGAAAAGGTGTACGTCAAGGTTGTATATTGTCACCTTGCTTATTTAACTTATATGCAGAGTACATCATGAGGAACGCTGGGCTGGAAGAAGCACAAGCTGGAATCAAGATTGCTGGGAGAAATATCAATAACCTCAGATATGCAGATGACACTACCCTTATGGCAGAAAGTGAAGAGGAACTCAAAAGCCTCTTGATGAAAGTGAAAGAGGAGAGTGAAAAGGTTGGCTTGAAGCTCAACATTCAGAAAACAAAGATCATGGCATCTGGTCCCATCACTTCATGGGAAATAGATGGAAAAACAGTGGAAAGAGTGTCAGACTTTGTTTTTTTGGGCTCCAAAATCACTGCGGATGCTGATTGCAGCCATGAAATTAAAAGACGCTTGCTCCTTGGAAGGAAAGTTATGACCAACCTTGATAGTATATTGAAAAGCAGAGACATTACTTTGCCGACCAAGGTCCGTCTAGTCAAGGCAATGGTTTTTCCCGTGGTCATGTATGGATGTGAGAGTTGGACTGTGAAGAAAGCTGATCGCCGAAGAATCGATGCTTTTGAACTGTGGTGTTGGAGAAGACTCTTGAGAGTCCCTTATACTGCAAGGAGATCCAACCAGTCCATTCTAAAGGAGATCAATCCTGGATGTTCATTGGAGGGACTGATGCTAAAGCTGAAACTCCAATACTTTGGCCACCTCATGAGACGAGTTGACTCACTGGAAAAGACTCTGATGCTGGGAAAGGTTGGGGGCGGGAGGAGAAGGGGACGACGGAGAATGAGATGGCTGGATGGCATCACCGATTCTGTGGACATGAGTTTGAGTGTACTCCGGGAGTTGGTGATGGACAGGGAGGCCTGGCGTGCTGTGATTCGTGGGGTCGCGGAGAGTCGGACACGACTGAGCGACTGAACTGACTGACTGACTGATAGTGTTATGACCAACCTAGATAGCATGTTAAAAAGCAGAGACATTACTTTGCCAACAAAGGTCCGTCTAGTCAAGGCTATGGTTTTTCCCGTGGTCATGTATGGATGTGAGAGTTGGACTGTGAAGAAAGCTGATCGCAGAAGAATTGATGCTTTTGAACTGTGGTGTTGGAGAAGACTCTTGAGAGTCCCTTGGACTGCAGGAAATCCAACCAGTCCATTCTAAAGGAGATCGGTCCTGGGTGTTCATTGGAAGGACTGAAGCTAAAGCTGAAACTCCAATACTTTGGCCACCTCATTCAAAGAACTGACTCATTGGAAAAGACTCTGATGCTGGGAGGGATTGAGGGCAGGAGGAGAAGGGGATGACAGAGGATGAGATGGTTGGATGGCATCACCGACTCGATGGACAAGAGTTTGGGTGAACTCCTGGAGTTGGTGATGGACAGGGAGGCCTGGAGTGCTGTGATTCATGCGGTTGCAAAGAGTCAGACACAACTGAGCAACTGAACTGAACTGAACTGATAGTGCCTAACATAGTATGTGCCAGGTAAACAGCAATTTTAATAAATTCTGGTTCAATTGAAAAATCCTGTTCAATTGTTGATTTCTTTTTGCAGAATTGAACAAATGCAAGTTTATTTTTCTTTACATAAAAATGAATCTAGTTCAATTCTCTGTTACCCCCTATCTAACTCAAGAATGAGGGTGATGGAATGTGCTTTAATGCTACTATTTGTGTGTCTCCAGACCAAACTGTGATTTTCCTGAGTGTAAGAGCCATGTCTATTTCAAATGTATGTCCCCAGCACTGAAGATGTCCATGTAATACTTGCTAAGTAAAGGAAGAGAATGATCAGACAGGATAAATTCATGGTTCTTACACAAGGGTTAAACTCCTGACATATGCATTAGCACAAAAATAGGTAGGCACAGTAACAGATGTGACAGTTATGGCCCATTAATTGAAATTGCATAAAAAGTAGATGCTATCATGAATCTATGTGGTCCATTATATGACCAATTGTCCTTGCCCTAAACTAATCTTTGAAGTGTTTCAGTATTAAAATACACTTTGTATAAGCATGAACCAGACTCAGCAGCATGAGATGTCTGGGGAACAGGCAATGAACAAAGCAGAAATAAATTGCCAGCATCTGAATTTTTTTCTGGTTCTGTACTTTTGCCTCAACTGTTCTCTTGTGAGAAAGATCCTTCATTTCATGGTGAGAATAGCTTCCCCAATGGCTCAGTGGTAAAGAATCTGCCTGCAGTGCAGGAGATGTGGGTTTGATCCCTGGGTGGGGAAGATCCTCAGGAGAAGGAAGTGGCAATCTACTCCAGTATCATTGCCTGGGAAATCCCATGGACAGAGGGGCCTGGCAGGCTATAGTCAATGGGGTTGCAAAAAAAAGCCAGATGGGATTTAGTGAATAAATAACAACACTGAGTAATTGCATTGTGTCTGATGATACGTTAAGAACTTTACATGAACACCCTTGTGTAATTCTCAACTCATACTTATGAGAAAGTAGTATTATAACCTCTTTTAAAGAGAAACAGAACAGAAGCTTTGAGTGTTCAAGTATCTTATCCATCTGTTATAAGCAAAAAGCAGGGTTGAAATTGAAACATGTTTATTCTTCTGATGTTGGAGTGAAAACCCCTGTACATGAGTACATGGACTTATGCAGAGGATCAGTTTAGTTCAGTTCAGTTCAGTCGCTCAGTCGTCTCCGACTCTCTGCGACCCCATGAATCACAGCACGCCAGGCCTCCCTGTCCATCACCAACTCCCGAAGTTAACTCAAACTCATGTCCATAGAGTCGGTGATACCATCCAACCATCTCATCCTCTGTCATCCCCTTCTCCTCCCACCCCCAACCTTTCCCAGCATCAGAGTCTTTTCCAGTGAGTCAACTCGTTGCATGAGGTGGCTAAAGTATTGGAGTTTCAGCTTTAGCATCAGTCCTTCCAATGAACACCCAGGATTGATCTCCTTTAGAATGGCCTGGTTGGATCTCCTTGCAGTCCAAGGGTCTCTCAAGAGTCTTCTCCAGCACCACAGTTCAAAAGCATCAATTCTTCTGCGATCAGCTTTCTTCACAGTCCAACTCTCACATCCATACATGACCACTGGAAAAACCACAGCCTTAGAAAAAGTCAATTATGCCTCATGTGTGCCTCGTGCTCAGTCGTATCCGACTCTTTGGACCTCATGGGCTGTTGACACACCAAGTTGATGCATCAGAGGTGCTCCATAAAAGTTGATGCATCCTAGGGAAGTTGACTCATCATAGGTGGTCAATAAAAGATTGATCACATGGGGCAGCCTGCCTCCAGATGCAATGAGATGAGATGATTCACTGTAAGTCTTTAAATTGGAGTTGAGCAAATCTTTTAGAAGATATTGAGGAGGGGGTCTTTACATCACAGGAGTGAAATTAAATAATCTCTAAGTGGTTTCCAAATCTGTGATCTAATTGCAATTACATGACAATCTAGATATTCTAGGAAAAAAATAAGAGAGGAGGGAATTTTATTTTTATTTTTCATATTTAAAAGGGAAATTTTCTTTTAATGCCACTTAGAAGAAACAACCTGGAGCTTTACAGAGGTAATGCCATTGGCCTTTCTTTTTTTAAGAAATCTACATTCCACCCCAAGCATCTGTAGGCTACAGAATATTATCAGACAACTAATCCATCCCAATCAGACTGAATTTATTTATAGACAACATTCTTTTTGCAATGTTAGATGCCTCATTAACTTGATTCAGCTTGTGTATAGCAAAAATATTCCCTCCCTCTTCAGATTTTTGATAGAGTGAATTATAATTTCTTGTCTCTCTCATTATAAACCTTTAGTCTGGAGGACGTTTCAGAAATGTGTAGTGTTACTTATGTAAATCCTGGATTACTTGTCCTGGATTAATTATGTGCTTTATTTATCTTTATTTGGGAAGAATATTAAGTGGTGTAGTGACCATTCTTATTTTTCACTTTACATGGAAAATAAGTTAAAATTTAATTTTGCTATAAACCCTCTCCTGGGAGAAATGAAATGTGAATTTGCATTTGAGTAGATTCCATTATAGACATTATTGTCAAGTTAGCAGGGTGTAGGTAGTATAGTTGGGATTTTAAGACTCCTAGAGCCTTAATAATTCAATGTACTTTTTAGGTATGTTCATCAGAGAAGAAAACCAAGGAGATACTGTGAAAAATCAGCACATATAGCTCCCATATTATGTTACACACATTTGAATTGTGAAATTTGAGAGGAGGGAATTTTAAAGAGGGAGAGAGAGGGAGAAAAAGAGAGGGAAGTGCAGGATCTAATATTCAGTTATTTCTGGAAGCCAGGAGTAAACAGCCTAAACTCTTACAGATTTGCCAAGCTTGCTTTGAAGGGTCATCCTACCTTGAAGGGAAGTAGCAAGGAATAAATCTCCAATTTACAGAAGAAGTTGAAGCAATGATGGAAATAGCCAAGCCACCCAGGATTCCTCCAAATAATTCATAATTAGCTTCTCTACAAATCCCCCTTTCCCTATTGCCACATGTAATGCAATAAAAATCAGCACACAGCTGTCTAACCTCCCAGGGTCAGATTGCCCCATCCTCATGTAAAAGAGTATTCTCCTGGTGGAGTTCTTCAGGAGTTTCAGAGTTTAGAAACGAAGCCAACTGTCAGCCAACTTTGTCAAATAGGTTTGAGGTTATATTCAGTATATATTCATTTGGACAACTGAGAATCAGTGCTCACTTTGCTCTTCCTCGGCCAGTTTTGTGCAACATTTATCTGCTTCTGTGCTGACCAAGGTTGACATTTACTCAGAGCTTTTGGGTCTTCTTCCAAAAGAAGAGAATCTAAACCATTTCAATAAAATTAATTAAGCTAGCTCATGTGGCATAGATTACAAAGTACTATGTATTTTCTTACTCAACCAAGTCACTGGCTGCTTTTCTTGTTTTGTTTTGATTAAATTGCCTTCAGCAAAGAAAAATCTCTTTGATTTAGATTTTTGAAAGAGATATCATCCCATTTAACTTGGCCCTAACTCCAAGGAACTCCCAACTTCTTAGCATGTAGTGCCACTTCCCCTTAGCTGTTATCTTTATTGACAGCCAACTGGATGTCTCGATCATGACTGATTTCTTTGGGACCATGATTTGATTAAAATTCCAATTGTTGAGTGACTCAGGCAGGGAGACCTTGTCCATTGACTAGTAAGATGTATGAAGTGGATATGAATCTTTCCCCCACCCTGGGGAATTTCGCTCTCCACAAGTCAGTTATAAACGTCCAATGAGCTTAGGGCTAAGGTTCAGAAAATAACAAAAATTCAACGTTCAACTAAGAGCATGCACACTTGTATTGAAACAATAAGATTTTAGAATAGTGAAAGCTCACATATTAAACTGCACTTTTTAAAGTTACTGATCGGCTATCATTTGCAGGGTGCCGTGGAAGATGCTATGTTATGACATCCGGATCTCCCCTTAGCATGAGGTACTTACTGCCTAGTTGCTGTGAGTATTGGCTGCTATCAACTTATAGCTGATTACTTTGAGAATTGTCTCAGTTGAAGGAAGCTTGCCCAAGTTCGCAGGCCCTCAGGCCAGCAAGGCAAGAATATAATGGCTTGCTCCTTTTGCCTCAAAGTGGTGTAACTCTGAAGCTCATTTCAGAGCTTCTTGGGTGATGAGCAAGGTCTCCACTGCAATTTTATGTCACCGCTCAGCTTTTTTCCTCTGGCCAGTTGTGCTTTCCTACTCCTTTGGAGTCTTGTTGCCAAGACTATTGCTCAATAATCTCATGCTTATAAATCTCCATCTTGGAGTTGTTTCCCAAGGAATTTTATCTAACAAAAATACTCTTCTAGATACTAGATGGTATTAGAGACGGTTTCGCTTACAATAGTGGATACTTGCATGCCTCTGCTTACGTGCAATGGTCTGGGAGAGACATGATAAGTAACTGACTACTTGATAAAAAAGAAGCCCATTCCTCCCCTCTGCAGTGCAGAACTCTGCTGTCTCTTTTCTTTGCTTTCATGGTGCTCTCTGCGAACTTATGCTTCTATTCTACTCATTCTATTCTCATTTTGTTTTCTTAAGTTTCTTGCAAAAAGTTGTGAACATTCTGGAGACTCCAATAGAGAAGTGAAGTGTGAAAGTCGCTCAGTCATGTCCAACTCTTTGCGACCCCATATACGGTCCATGGAATTCTCCAGGCCAGAATGCTGGAGTAGGTAGCTGTTTCCTTCTCCAGGGTATCATCCCAACCCAGGGATCAAACCCAGGCCTCCTGCATTGCAGGTGGATTCTTTACCAGCTGAGCTACTAGGGAATGTAGTAGGTGCTAAGCAATTTGTGTTGAAAGAGGAAGGAATGAATGAACAAAAAAGGTAAGACAATTTGAAAGTTGAATGCAAAAAATACGTCTATAGAATGGCAAAAATTCAGAGAAGAGGTGGAATTTGGATTCAACCTTGAAGAAATTTAGCAGGTTTGGGGCATATGGGTATTTCAAACTGAGAAAGCAACATTGACTGTCACATGGAAGTAAGTGATTAAGTCAGATATTAACCTATTCAATTCTAATTAAAACAACAAAACAAAAACAAGGAGCCTTGGAACTTCCCTGCCCATCCAGTGGTTAAGACTACATGCTCCCAATGCAGGGGGAATGGGTTGGATCCCTGGTCAGAGAATTAGGATCCTGCATGCCAGGGCAAATAAATAAGCAAATAATAAAATAAAAATCAGTCAGTTCAGTTCAGTTCAGTCGCTCAGTCGTGTCTGACTCTTTGCGACCCCATGAATCACAGCACGCCAGGCCTCCCTGTCCATCACCAACTCCCGGAGTTCACTCAAACTCATGTCCATCGAGTCGGTGATGCCATTCAGCCATCTCAATCTCTGTCGTCCCCGTCTCCTCCCACCCCCAATCCCTTCTAGCATCAGACTCTTTTCTAGTGAGTCAACTCTTCGCATGAGGTGGCCAAAGTATTGCAGTTTCAGCTTTAGCCATCAGTTCTTCCAATGAACACCCAGGATCGATCTCCCTCAGAATGGACTGGTTGGATCTCCTTGCAGTCCAAGGGACTCTCAAGAGTCTTCTCCAGCACCACAGTTCAAAAGCATCAATTCTTCGGCGATCAACTTTCTTCACAGTCCAACTCTCACATCCATACATGACCACGGGAAAAACCATAGCCTTGACTAGACGGACCTTGGTTGGCAAAGTAATATCCCTGCTTTTTAATATGCTATTTAGGTTGGTCATAACTTTCCTTCCAAGGAGTAATCTTTTAATTTCCTGGCTGCAATCAGCATCTGCAGTGATTTGGAGCCCCCAAAAATAAAGTCTGACACTGTTTCCACTGTTTTCCCATCTATTTCCCATGAAGTGATGGGACCAGATGCCATGATCTTCGTTTTCTGAATGTTGAGCTTCAAGCCAACCTTTTCACTCTCCTCTTTCACTTTCATCAAGAGGCTTTTGAGTTACTCTTCACTTTCTGCCATAAGGGTGGTGTCATCTGCATATCTGAGGTTATTGATATTTCTCCCAGCAATCTTGATTCCAGCTTGTGCTTCTTCCAGCCCAGCGTTCCTCATGATGTACTCTGCATAGAAGTTACATAAGCAGGGTGACAATAGACAGCCTTGACGTACTCCTTTTCCTATTTGGAACCAGTCTGTTGTTCCATGTCCAGCTCTAACTGTTGCTTCCTCACCTGCATACAGGTTTCTCAAGAGGCAGGACAGATGGTCTGGTATTCCCATATCTTTCAGAATTTTCCACAGTTTGTTGTGATCCACACAAAGACTTTGGCATAGTCAATGAAGCAGAAATAGATGTTTTTCTACAACTCTTTTGCTTTGTCCATGATCCAGCGGATGTTGGCAATTTGATCTCTGGTGCCTTTGCCTTTTCTAAAACCTGCTTGAACATCTGGAAGCTCACGGTTCACATATTGCTGAAGCCTGGCTTGGAGAATTTTGAGCATGACTTTACTAGCGTGTGAGATGAGTGCAATTGTGCGGTAGTTTGAGCATTCTTTGGCATTGCCTTTCTTTGGGATTGGAATGAAGACTGACCTTTTCCAGTCCTGTGGCCACTGCTGAGTTTTCCAAATTTGCTGGCATATTGAGTGCAGCACTTGCACAGCATCATCTTTCAGGATTTGAAAGAGCTCAACTGGAATTCCATCACCTCCACTAGTTTTGTTCATAGTGATGCTCTCTAAGGCCCACTTGACTTCACATTCCAAGATGTCTGGCTCCAGGTGAGTGATCACACCATCATGATTATCTTCGTCATGAAGATCTTTTTTGTACAGTTCTTCTGTGTATTCTTGCCACCTCTTCTTAATATCTTCTGCTTCTGTTGCTGCTGCTGCTAAGTCACTTCAGTCGTGTCCGACTCTGTGCGACCCCATAGACGGAAGCCCACCAGGCTCC
Organism: Moschus berezovskii; assembly: GCF_049115385.1. Lineage (NCBI taxonomy): Eukaryota > Metazoa > Chordata > Mammalia > Artiodactyla > Moschidae > Moschus > Moschus berezovskii. The sequence continues at coordinate 51,372,326 of NC_142475.1, forward strand.
CCTGTCCCTGGGATTCTCCAGGCAAGAACACTGGAGTGGGTTGCCATTTCCTTCTCCAATGTGTGAAAGTGAAAAGTGAAAGTGAAGTCGCTCAGTCGTCTCCGACCCTTAGCAACCCCACGGACTACAGCCAACCAGGCTCCTCCATCCATGGGATTTTCTAGGCAATAGTACTGGAGTGGCTTGCCATTGCCTTCTCCGTCCACTTCTGTTAGGTCCTTACAATTTCTGTCCTTTATCGAGCCCATCTTTTTCCTATCCTGTTTTTTTCTCTATTTCTTTGCATTGATCACTGAGGAAGGCTTTCTTATCTCTCCTTGCTATTCTTTGGAACTCTGCATTCAGATGCTTATATCTTTCCTTTTCTCCTTTGCTTTTTGCTTCTCTTCTTTTCACAGCTATTTGTAAGGCCTCCTCAGACAGCCATTTTGCTTTTTTGCATTTCTTTTCCATGAGGATGGTATTGGTCCCTGTCTCCTGTACAATGTCACGAACCTCCTTCCAGAGTTCATCAGGCACTCTATCTATCAGATCTAGTCCCTTAAATCTATTCCTCACTTCCACTGTATAATCATAAGGGATTTGATTTAGGTCATATCTGAATGGTCTAGTGGTTTTCCCTACTTTCTTCAATTTAAGTCTGAATTTGGCAATAAGGAGTTCATGATCTGAGCCACAGTCAGCTTCTGGTCTTGTTTTTGCTAACTGTATAGAGCTTCTCCATCTTTGGCTGCAAAGAATGTAATCAATCTGATTTTGGTGTTGACCATCTGGTGATGTCCATGTGTAGAGTCTTCTCTTGTGTTGCTGGAAGAGGGTGTTTGCTATGACCAGTGCGTTCTCTTGACAAAACTCTATTAGCCTTTGTCCTGCTTCATTCCGTGCTCCAAGGCCAAATTTGCCTGTTACTGCAGGTGTTTCTTGACTTCCTACTTTTGCATTCTAGTCCCCTATAAAAGATGTCCTTTTCATTATAGGGGACTGGAATGTAAAAGTAGGAAGTCAAGAAAAAAATAAAAATAGAGCCACTTAAAAAAAAAAAAGAAACAAGGAATCTTGACAGAAATACAACAAAATATTTCTTAGAACCACTAGTCAGTATTTCAACAGCATTACATGAGGTCTTAGGACCAGAAACTCTATTATGAGAAATGTCAGTCACTTGGATTGTTTCTCTAGAAAGCAAGCTCCCCATCTCAATTTGTCTGCTCACTCTTCTATTTCTTTGCAATAAATTTCTTTGAAATTTATCTTATCTTCAGACCACTTTGACCTCTCAAGAACTGAATAGAGATTGTATGAGACTGTGAGTACATGAAGAGAGATAATCTCCCCCAGCAGTGACCGGATATCAATTTCTGATTCAATTTCCATGGTCAGCAGGAGTAGCGGAAGACACTTTGGAAATGGAGCATAAACTAGCTTATGAATGGGCAGAAGAGTGGATGCAGCAGATGGGGAGCTCTGGGAAGCATTTGCTAATGGGCAAAGCTCTTTATGGTTAAAAAAATTTCCATTCTTAATAGTGGTAATCATCAAGTTGAACAAAAATTTTCTTTGTTAAATTTTATAATCCAGCGTGTGTGTGTATATGTATGAGTGTGTATGTGTGTGTGTGTGTGTAACAGGTTGGATTAAATATTTAATTTGTGCAGCAGATTTCTGTCCAATATTATACATGTATTAAACTAACCATTCCTTGAGTGCATTTAATGCTAAAGAGGAGAAGTCAGTTAAATAGAGGACCGTGTTTCATAAGATCATTTTGTCCAGGCTAAAGAGTTGCCACATGTAAACCTCAAATTGGACAGATTTCAAAACAAGCAGCATCTGTAGCAGTTTTATATGGGCCAAGACCCAAATATGAGAGTGAATAAAGCTTCACTTTTTAATCTTCAAAACCCTAGACTTACATGTGTCAGTGATAGAAGCTCTAGGGGAGCAGTGACACATAAAATACTGCCATGTGCTAAGTGCTGTGACAGAGAGGAAAGAACAAAGTGCCCTGGGTGCAGCTCTCCCTGTAAAGGTCAAAGATGTCTCAACAGAAGAGGTAATGCTGGATCTTAAGTAACAAGAAGCATTGGCCAGATGGAGAAGTTGGGGAGGAGAGGTCAACAAAGGGACCAGTGTGTGCAAGGCCAGAGCATCACAAAACATCAAGAAATGTTTGAATAATGGGGAAAAAATTTAGTAGCAGAAACTAAATAGGTTATTTTTTTGTGTGTGAGCAAGGTAAAGAACAGATGGACGAATGAGACAATAAGGAGGATGTTGCTGAAAGTCATGGAGGACACTGACCTCCAGTTGACCCACAAGCTAGAACCCAGTAATTGGAGCCTTCTTGTCCCCTGACCTGTCCTTGAAACATCCTCTCTGCCCACCATTCTTGCAGTGGGAGGTGTTTTTCAAGGACATAGTCTTTTTTTTTTTTTTTTTTGGTACCATCCTGTGGCACTCAGGATCTTAGTTCCCCAACCAGAAATCCAACAGTGCCCCCTGCATTGGGAGTGTGAAGTTCTAAACACTGGATCACCACGGAAGTCCTAACAAGGTTATAATCTTGAGAAAGAAAGATTAAATGAGTTAATATATGTGAAGGAACACATATATTTGGAACAAAGCCTGGCACATACTAAGTATTAGGTAAGTTTTCCTTACTATTGGAAGGAGGATTTTTAAATGCTTTCATTTCCTGCCTCCTTTTCAACACCATTTGGAACAGGTACAGTTCTTCCTTTCTCCCTTACTGCCTCTCTGTGTCTTTCAAACAAATCCTCTCTTGGGAAGACATCTTCCAGATAAATGACTCCTGACTGACTTGAAGAATGCCACTTCCTGCCAGGGACTCAGGACAATTCTGAGTGAGCAATCCTCAGTGACTCACGTTTCACAACACAATCCTTCCCTCCTGCAGCTCCCAGGTTGCAACCAAACCTAGAGGAACAAAAGGTTTCAGGTCAAACGACTGGAAATGCTAATCATAATGCAGATATGCAGATGACACCACCCTTATGGCAGAAAGTGAAGAGGAACTCAAAAACCTCTTGATGAAAGTGAAAGAGGAGAGTGAAAAGGTTGGCTTGAAGCTCAACATTCAGAAAACGAAGATCATGGCATCTGGTCCCATCACTTCATGGGAAATAGATGGGGAAACAGTGGAAACAGTGTCAGACTTTATTTTTTTGGGCTCCAAAATCACTGCAGATGCTGATTGCAGCCAGGAAATTAAAAGACGCTTACTCCTTGGAAGGAAAGTTATGACCAACCTAGATAGCATATTAAAAAGCAGAGACATTCCTTTGCCAACCAAGGTCCGCCTAGTCAAGGCTATGGTTTTTCCCATGGTCATGTATGGATGTGAGAGTTGGACTGTGAAGAAAGCTGAGCACCAAAGAATTGATGCTTTTGAACTGTGGTGCTGGAGAAGATTCTTGAGAGTCCCTTGGACTGCAAGGAGATCTAACCAGTCCATTCTACAGGAGATCAATCCTGGGTGTTCATTGGAAGGACTGATGCTAAAGCTGAAACTCCAATACTTTGGCCACCTCATGCGACGAATTGACCCACTGGAAAAGAGTCTGATGCTAGGAGGGATTGGGGGTGGAAGGAGACGGGGACGACAGAGAATGAGATGGCTGGATGGCATCACCGACTCGATGGACATGAGTTTGAGTGAACTCTGAGAGTTGGTGATGGACAGGGAGGCCTGGCGTGCTGTGATTCATGGGGTCGCTAAGAGTCGGACACAACTGAGCGACTGAACTGAAATGAACTGAACTGAACTGAATGCTGATGTTAACTTTGGCACCTCCTTGTATGTGTAGTCTTATACATTTCACTAGACCTTATCCATACATAGGTCTTGTCTTCCCAAAGAAATTTTCGTGGGCAAACTCCTCTCTACTTCCCTATACACCAGAATACTGTCACACTGTTGGTTTAAAGCAGGTGTCCATCAATACATGTCAAATAACACAGTTGCAAATTTTGAATTGGAGAATCACTAGTTGACTGATATATATATACAGTTTATCTATATCTTCCATTGCATTGTGTTTAAAAGTTTCAAAGTCGGGACTTCCCTGGCTTCCAAAGCAAGGAGTCTAGGTTCGATCCCTGATCAGGGAGCTTGATTTCACATGCTACAACTAAGACCCAGTGCAGTCAAATAAATATTTTTTTAAACTTTCAAGGGCCCCCATTTCCTTGCACCACAAAACTTAAACTTCTGCAGATATTCCACAATCTACAATCAATTCTACTTCACCTAAACAGTTTAATATAACCAGAACATAACAGCTAATATTTCTTGATTGCTTACTAGGTCATGAGCATTGTTTAAAAAAATTTACCTTAATTTTGCTATTTATTACTCATAAAAAGCAACGTTATCTAGGTTGTTTTATTTTCGCCTTCTAGAGTAGAAAAAAGAGGCACAGATTTTTGAAGAAACATGCCCAGTTTACTTACCATTTCAGCAAATGGGACTAGAATTTGACATCTCCCAAGCCCCCAAAGGGGGCCCCCCGGTGGCTCAGCAGTAAAGAATCCACCTGCATTTCAGGAGACACAGGACACATGGATTTCATCCCTGGGGTGGAAAGATCCCCTGGAAAAGAACATGGAAACCCACTCCAGTTGTCCTTGCAGGGAAAATCCCATGGACAGAGAAACCTGGTCGCAAAGTACTGGACACAGCTGAAGTGAGTGAGCAAGCATGTTTGCAACCCCTAAAGTTGATTCCAGTTTTTCCCACTAAATAATCATCCCAGTGCATCCACTGGCAAGTCAGTCTTTTCAGATATGTACTGTCATCATTCTTTTCTCCATAATTTTACTCCTAATGTTTCCTTGACAATAAAAGTCAGGATATCTTGATGCCTCTCTTTTGATATCTCCTACTAGAAGATTCCTCCCAGTATGTGAACCATATAGATTTTCTTACTATTTAAATGCATCTGCTGAACTATCATTTGTTTAATTAAATACTCTCATGTATTCTTATATATGTTCCACTGACAGTTTCCTTTGCTAGGCTTGTCTGCTTGGAAGTATGTCCTTCCTCCACTTTAGTGGAGCCTAGAGCTAAATCCATACTCAACATTCAACACAGACAGAAAGTGGTGAATTCTCAGAGTGTTACTATAAGCACCCTGGGCCCTGAATTTTCTATCAAATAGCAACCTGATGCGATGCTTCCACTCATAACACTGAAACGTCTTTATTTTCTGTCTGTGCAGCTCTCCGTGGTGGCAATTGTGGGCACAAGAGTGGATTGCCAGACTTCTATGAGTTGAGGGTGGCATAACACAAGTGACAGGTATACTTTGGTGTGATTAAATGACACCTATGTTAGAGCGACATATACATTTCCACAGGAGTGAACAGAAAAAAGAATCAGTCATATTTAGAGAGTCTATGTCTTTTCCAATACCTGTTCTATCCTGGAAAATAGGCAGTGTGGAGAAGACGCAACAAAAAGCATGGAGTCACAATGAGTAAGTTTCATGCATTTTCTCTAGAAACAGTGTTCTAGTTTAGCAGCCTGTTTTAAGTTTGCTTTCTCTCTCAGCTCCAGGGTAAAGGTCTGAATTTCATAACTACAGTATCACTGCATCCAGGGTGCCTGTTAGAATTCCCTTTGGTAGCAGTTGGCATTTATTTTACAAGCCTTATCTTGTTGGGAGAAGTTTTGACTGGAATAAGCTAAAGAGAGCGGGAAAAAAATAAATGGCTTCAAAATTGAACAAACAGGAAACTCTATGAAATTGTAAAGCAAACTAATCCGTGGTAGAGATGTTTCTCCAAAAACTTCCATTGCTTTTATATCTGATGTTTTTCATCAAGATGCGAGGCCAAGAATCGTTCCTACTACTCACTGATTCTTCCATGTAAAGTAAGACACACAATAAAAACTCAGGAACTGCTTTGTTACAAGGTTGGCATGTGGTTAATCAAATTTCATGTGGACTTTAGCAAAAAAGTGTATACAACCTGCTCAAAAATAACAAATGAATGTATGTCAAGAATCAGACAAAAACCAGAACTGTAAAAAAGAAAACTTCAGAGATTCATGATTTTAAGTGCGTTTATGAGGAAGAGGATTAGGTTAGAAAAAGCACTAGTCTGGTGGGCTTGCAACTGAATTGTAATTTAGCTCAGACTCCAATCTGTCCCCCTGCCAACTGTATATTCACTTCTGTCAGTGACCTTCTGCCACCTGAATGGAGTTAAGAGCACATGGGGGCACAGGGTTATAGAAGAAAAGGCAGGGGTTGAGCTCAGTGGTTAGAAATCATTAGGGGTTAGAACAGGAGTGTGAACGAGCAGGAAATTTTAAACATGGCCTGTAGGCCCTGTCACTTTGCATCATGTCTTGATTTGATGCGTTATCCACACCCACATCCTATTCCCTCCAAGCTTTTTTCTACTCTTTTGTGTCCTTAAACCGTCTCTGCTCACATCTGAACCACAGGTTATGTGGTTGCTATATTCCACATAGGAACCAAGTAGGAATGATGTAAAGCTCTTACTTTAAAAAAAAAAAAACAACTTATATGTGACTTGAGTTAAAAAAAAAATAGTGCTAAGACAGGATGCAACTCTAAACCATGTTGAATCATGTTCTCCCAGGGTAGATGTGGCTTCCTGGAAAAAAGGAAACTTGCTGTGTTTCCTCAGGAATGTCTTGCCAGCTCCTTTATGCCATCAGAAGTGGCTTATGCCTGAGAGTGTAAGTCACTGACTCTCTCAGCCAACACTCTCATTCACGCATCTATGTCTCCACTTTTCTTCACTCTGCCCAGCTTGATCACCCTTCCAGGTGTTCTGTATTTCATACCTAAGCAAAACCTCACATGTTCCTGGAGCATTGTGCCTTCTGGAAAACTGCATCCACTCCAGGTTTGTCAGTCTCTTATTCCTTTGAATTTCCAAAGCACAAGATTTCATGTAGAAGTCATTTTTGTCTTTTGGTGCTATGGCTGCTTCACATTCTGATGTAACCTATGAGCCCCTTTAGAAAGAATGTAAAATGTTTTCCAAATTCATTAAATAACACACAAGGGATTATAATAGAAACCAGTGTATGGATGGGCTTCCCAGGCAGCACGGTGGTAAAGAATCACAGCCAATGCAGGAAATGCAGGAGATACAAGTTCAATCCCTGGGTCAGGAAGATCCCCTGGAGGAAGAAATGGCAACCCACTCCAGTATTCTTGCCTGGAAAATTCCACGGACAGAGGAGCCTGGCAGGCTACAGTCCATGGGGTCACAAAGAGTCGGACACGATAGAGTGACTGAGCACAATACATGGAAATACAGCTAAAATAGTAAATAAGTTTGTGATATAACACATGATGCTTTATTAATGCACTAAGAAGAAAGATCTAGTAGAAAGTCTAATTAATTTCAAAATAGTGGTGACTTAATACTTTGAAATATCCTCAACACTGAAGTATGATATGACAAACTAGAAATCTAATGACAATTCACAAGTATTGCTAAGACCATTGTGTGCATGTGATCTAGGTTTGTGTATGTGGTGTTTTCCTACATTCATCATGGAAGAAAATGCAAGATTTCAGTTAGAGAAGCTAGTGAATATTCCTGAATTCTCCTAGGTTGTGAGCCCCTTAATTTTAACTTAGAGAAATCCCTTGTCATCTGTCTTATTATTGCAACTTGCAATAATATTGCAACTTGCAAAAATCAGCACACGGACACTCATCTTTCTCTATATATATCTCCTTCAGTGGAAGAGACTAGTTCTTAGCCCCTTGTAGTAGCTGGACCAGAAGTTTTTGAACATACCAAAATGAAATGAAAGACCAACTTATGTTTAGCTCCATCCGTCCGTTCATCCGTTCTGTCGCTCAGTCGTGTCCGACTCTATGCGACCCCGTGGACTGTAGCCTACCAGGCTTCTCTGTCCATGGGATTCTCCAGGCAAGAATACTGGAATGGGTTACCGTTTCCTTCTCCATATGTGTAGCTAAAACATGCCAAACCAACCACAAGCATCCCCAGAATTAGTTAATTATATTTTTCTTTGACATAATTTCTATTTTGTCCTATAGTATACATAATTGCTTGCATTTTTGTCTTTTCCAGTAAATTGTGTCTTCTTAAGAGTAGACTTTGCATCTGGTTCTCTCTGTTCAGGTAATGAGAGCCTAATCTCAAGTGGCCATAACACTGCATCTGTGGAATAGGTTAATATAATATAATGAGAAGGAAGAATTGACATATTTCTCATGACAGTAAGGTGAGCCAAAGTTTGATGCGAGATTTTGGACTAGAGATTCTTGAAAAATTAATAGGAAAGTTAAAGTACAATGAGTGTGGTTGGGGGCTCACAACTTAACACTCTTCCATTCCTTTCTACATTGAAATTACAATGTCTTCCCCCTTTAGAATATAGCACAATCTGTAATTGTCTGAAATGTGACAGAATATGAAATATGATACTACAGAAAATTGGCCTTGAAAATTCTAAAACATTAGTCACACTTTCATATAAGTATTCTGAAGAAACAGTATTTTTTTCTACCAGTCATAGTAGGTAAAAACAAGGTCAACTAAAATCATTGTCTTGTGGTGAGACCTATGCTCATATATTGTTCTTTCCATTTTTATTTCTGGAAGGTGGCGTATAGAAGCTTTGGGTGGGATTTTAAAACATAGAAGAAAGGAATATTGCCATACTTTCATCATCTATTCTATGTAGGATTATCCATGTTGGAAAATTAGAATTAAATTATATATATATATTTTTAATTCTCTTTCTAAAATTTTGTTTTTGGCCACGCTTCGAGGAGTATGGGTGTCCTTAGTTCCCTAACCAGGGATTGAGACTGCATCCCTCCATTGGAAGCATGAAGACTTAGCCACTGCACCACCAGGGAGGTCTTGTAAACTATATCTTCCAGAGGAGATAAATTTATGTGTGTTGAATTTGCAGTGTTGAGGCCACATGTGAATCATTGGAAAATTAGAAATAAAGGACTGAAATTCTAAAGAGAATTAGACTATGGTTGCTTTGACTACAAATGTAGATATTTTGAGGTTGCCTTACTATACTCAGTGCAAGGTATATTAATTGGAATTTCTATAATATAGTTGTTAAGAGCATCAGCTCTGGAATTAAACAGACTGAGTTTATATTTCAACTTAATGACCTATAATATGGGCTTCCCTGGTGACTCGAATGATAAGAATCAATGCAGGAGACCCGGGTTCAATCCCTGGGTTTGGAAGATGCCCTGGAAAAGGTAATGACATCCCACTCCAGTATTCTTGCTTGAGAATTCCATAGACAGAGGAGTCTGGCAGTCTACAGTCCATGTAGTTATAAAGAGCTGGACATGACTGAGTGACTAACACACACACCCACACACACACACCCCTATAATACACTTAGTATGAGTCATAAAGGGTACACAATGAACTTAGATGTGTTGTTACTGAATCATTGAATGAGGTCTTAGGCTGTGATGACATTTTGAAAATCTTCCTTTCAGAGGATAGTTGAAAAAAAAAGAAGTAATGAGTAAATCTGTTGAGGACATTGTGGAAAGAAAATGGAATACATCAACCTTGTAGAAGAAACCAAGAGTAAGACAAAAGCAAAGCAGAAGAAAATTGTAGACAGAGTTACTGGACAAAAGAAATGGAAGGATCATAATGTGACAACATTTAAGTCTTACAGAGACAAAAGTTTCAAGAAAAATGAAAGCTGAGAAATTTCACTGAATTGAATAATTGCAAGGATATTGCTAAAATGCAGGTTTACTGGAGTTCTGGAAATAAGATTGAAGAAAATGCAGGAGGTTGAAACAGTAAGTATAGAACAAACTTTTTGTCAGGGACTGGAAGTTGCAATATTAGAGAATAGATGGAGGTATGGTAGGGTCATGAAAACTTTTTGGTTTTGATTTTGAGACCAAACAGAGGTTAGACAAACTTTTGGAGAAAGAGTGGAGATGACTGAGGATATAAACAAAAGATGAGATAATTGATCTCAATTATCTCAAAAGAAACTGGAAACAATGAATGTAGATTTAAACTGAAGGATGATTTGTAGAAAAGAGGAGGGACAAATATCTTTCCGACTAAAGAAAGAATGATTTAAGAATGGGTGGAGTTAGAATTATAAGTCATAAACTGGTAAATGAAGAGATTCCAACCAGATAGCCTGAGTGTATTCACTAAGGTATAAGGTGGAAACTACAAAGAGAAGTGCACTGATGCCTGCCTTGGTCCAACAGCCAACCTAGAAGGAAGGGTCAACCTCAGTACTCTTTTCCTTAGAAATTCCTGAGGCTGAAGAGACTAGGTTGACATGTAGCTTTCCCACAAAGGACGAAGAATGGCATGAATGAAGAATAATGATTGAAAGTGAAAGGAATAATGTACAAGAAGTCAGAAAAACTTTCTAAACAAATGGTACTTGGGTATCAGTCGGTTCAATCAGATTTGCCTACTTCACAGTTAAATATAAATTCTAAGAGCTAATGGATACAAGCATGAAGTTAATTTCATTTGACCAGATGGAGGAATAGTGTGATGGGAATGAGTTACTTTACTTTTACATGTTGGCATGCCAAGAAGCCACGATTTGCAAACGCCCCATATGAAATCCAGCTTTTAAAATGCTGAGACCCGTTGGACTTCAATAGAATTCTGACACATACGTGTAGAGCAATTCTAATTCCATCCGGCTTCCCCTTCTTCTCTTGAATTATGCAGTGCTGACAGAGCAGCCACATTTCCCAAGCGCTCCCTTTTTCTCAACCCAGATGTTGCTCCAATTGTGATTTTTACAAACTGATTATTTCAGATTTACTCATTGTTTTCTTTTCACAATGTGACTAAATCAAACTATGGCCAAAGTTTGACCAGGTCTCTAAGACAAAAGTCAATTATCTGCCTTGTTCCTCTGTCCATGAAGAATTTCCCAGGGACTCAGGGGGTTGTCCTTCAATTACTAGATACTCTTCTGTAGTGAGTCAAGCATCAGTTGAGACACATTTTTCATAGAAGTCAATTTTCATATTTTTCTTATTCCTGACCTGCGCACCATTCTTTTACCTTAGAGGAACATGCATTATATTAGATGAGTGCACATTGTAAATTTTATTTTACAAAGCATCTTTCTTCTCAGACTGAAAGAATAATTCTGTTTGATTTGTGATGAACACTATACATTCAGATAAAAGTGTTTTATTTCTGACACCTCTCTGGACAAATGAGGTATATCTTTGACTTCTTTGCAGAAGGCAGGCTAGTGGTTTAAATGTAAAATTCTGAGAGATATCATCCATTCACATTACTATTTTTAAGAAAAACATAGAAGGTAAAATGGGTAAGGGAGTGAAGGAGAGTAAAAGAAATCGAAGGAAAATAAATGCAGGCCAGATGTTGGATGGTGAGGTTTTACCTTGAGAATAATAAAGGCAGACACTGGGCTGCCAGATGAGGTTAAAGAGCATAGATATCAATTTAATTTAATAAATAATTAGATGCTATTCAGTGGGAAGGCCAGTGCTAATTGAGACAAATAATGATGAGATAAAATCGCGTTTTCTTTTCTCCTTCATCCCTATTCCTCATTTTTATTTGGGAAAAAGATAAATATTCTTAGACATGATCAGCATTCATGATGACTCTAACTTGCCAAAGCTTTAAATATCCAAGGACTGTTGTAAAGAACCAAGACAATTACATAAGTTAGAAATCAAGTACTATAAGTCTATGCCTTGACTGTTTCTTGCCTTCAAATGTGTTTCATAACCTCTTGCTAACATCCAAGTTCAACTTGTGATTCTCTAACTTTTCAACTGCAGCAACTTCTTTCTACTTCCAGTTTCTGCCTATGGTTCCCCCCAATAATTTTCATTCTATATGTTTGCAAAAGGACAGTCATCCTATTCCATGAGTCTAAAGATGTTTGGAAATCTTTAATATTCCTTTGTTGACTATTTTCACAAAATACCTTGTTTCTATCAAATAACTCACCAGATATGTGACCTTGTAAAACATACAAGTTTATGCTACACAAATATAATTTTTGTTTTCTTGTTGCCATGTCTTTGTCTAAGTGATTCTCTGTGCTTGACATGTTCTCCTTGAATCTGACATATGAGTGTTTTTTATTTTATCTTTTTAATATTGGAGTATAGTCAAGTAGCAATGTATGATAGTTTCAGGTGCACAGCATGAATATTTCTTATACTTTAGAGGTTTTCTTTATAATCCTTCCACTCTAAATCTTGCCTTTATTTCTCTCCCATATCCCCCCTGCTGCTGCTACTGCTGCTAAGTCACTTCAGTCGTGTCCGACTCTGTGTGACCCCATAGATGGCAGCCCACCAGGCTCCGCCATCCCTGGGATTCTCCAGGCAAGAACACTGGAGTGGGTTGCCATTTCCTCCTCCAATGTGTGAAAGTGAAAAGTGAAAGTGAAGTCGCTCAGTCTTGTCCGACTAGTAGCTGCCTCATGGACTGTAGCCCACCAGGCTCCTCTGTCCATGGGATTTTCCAGGCAAGAGTACTGGAGTGGCTTGCCATTGCCTTCTCCGCATATCCCCCTAGCCTCTTTCTATTTTTTCTATTCACTCTCTCTTTTTTTTTTCTGTCTCTAGTATTGATAAGTACTTGCTTTTACTCTCAGGTAACCCAGAACACATTCTATTTTGTAATAATGACCCAATCTAATCAGAATATAAATGCCATGAGGATAAGGACACAATCTCTTCTACAATATACTCTGTGTATTTTATACAGAACTCTGAGAACGCGAAATGTTGTATAAATTACTGTTGAGCTGCATTGAAAACATAAGTATTGATTATTGATTGAACTGGAGCTTAGTTTAAAAGGAGTTGGAAATTGTGAAATAGAGAGGGTCACTAAATATTTAGGAAAGACCCAGAGGGAAAACTACAGAATGTTCATCCTCAGAGACGATATTTAGTAACTATTTGGTTCTTTTCTAAGACACACTCATTATTTTCACAGCTGGAGAAGCCTGAGAAAATGTTCTGGTTTGAGAGATCACCTTTTTCACAGGCTGATGCCAAGCTAAAATAAATTTCATGAAAAAAGAAATACACCAAAGCAAACCAGGAAATAACAAATAGAAAATACCCTTTTCTTTATCCTTGTGAGTTTATTTTCTTAGCATTGATCTTTTTCCTTTCCTCTAGGTTGTTATGTCTCATTGGTAGGAAAAATCAGCACTAATTATATGGTTTATTCTCTATAGATGCTCTTTTTTCTTATATTGCAGATTCTGTAGTCAGATTATTTATCACAAGCACTTTGCCACAGCAACTCTTTTTCTCTCTCTGTTCCAATTTGCATCCAGATTGGGACACATTCCCCTCCGTCTCCCTCAGATTCTTTCTCACACCACAGTACAGCTGGGTGTCTCAGGTATCCGTGACCATATTTTCTTACAAACAGATTAGTATTTGGTGACATATATAAAATTAAGACTAACAAATAGTAAAAAAAAGAAGAAAGAAAGAAAAGGAAAATTGAAACTGTGGACACTGATATAGCATGTATAAACTATAAAACAGCCTGTGTAAAATTCAGTTATAGCAAATGAGGGCTTCTCTGGTGGCTCAGAATCCATCTGCCAATGATGAAGACATGGGATTGCTCCTCGGTCTGGGAGGATCCCCTGGGGGGAAGAAATGGCAATCCATTCCAGTATTCTTGTTTGGGAAATCCCATGGACAGAGGAGGAGCCTGGTGGGCTATGGTCCACAGGGTTGCAAAAAGTCAGACATGACTTATTGAGTAGGCCACAAAAACAAATTCTAGAAAACATGTATCTAGACTCTACCATCTACTGGTAAACATGGATACATATCTTTCTTAGAGATTAAACGTGCATGTTAACCTTTAAACTTCTGAGAAGTCTTACATAGCAGAAGCTTGTTAAAAATCTGTTTTTCATAACCAGAGTTTCATTTTTGCCTTGTATTAATTCCCTCTTTTAAAAAATGGGCAATTTATTAGTGTTCATAAAATATTTGTTATCTGCAGATTTATACCATATTAGATTTAGCTTTAGATTAAAATGACAAAAAATATATTAATGGTATTTGAAAAAAAAATTGAAGTTTATTTCTGTCTCATGGGAAAATAGGTGCAAAAGTAGGCATTACGTAACTAATATGGGGGCTCCATAGAGTCACTAGAAGACAAGCGCCTCTATTTCTGTGTTATCATTATAACATGTCTATCTTTTCACAGTCATTTCATAGTAAAAAATGATTCTTAAATAGATGCTAGAGTTTAGAAGACAAAGGAATAACAAAATAACAAAACCAGGATGAAATCCTTTTGAAGGTACCTTTCTAGAATTACCACTGGACATTACTACTTACACTGCTTTATACGTTTTGGTCACATGGCTAAATGCAGTTCCAAAGAAGAAAGAAAGAAGAAGAAAATATAGTACTTAATCCTTGGTGGGCATGTTCCCTCTAAAAGTAAAACTTCTGTGACTAAGGAGAAAAGACAGTTTAGATGTGGTATGAAACTATCAATCTCTTTGACAATTACTATAAACTTAAAATGTTGAATTGAGAGGACTTTGTGTTGATTAGTCCTAATTTTTCAGCCTTGTTTTATTCATAACTTTTGGTAGTTTCTTTCCACAGTAAGTCTAGACTGGACTTTGTGACTTGCTTTGACCATTAGGATAATTACAACTTTGCCACAAGTAGAGGCTTTAAAATACTTGTGTTCACTTCCTCTTTTGAACCCTTGCCATACCATGAGAAAAAGCTGAACCAAGTCTCTTGGGAAATAAAGAGACCAGGTGGTAGGAGTCTTGTCATCCTAGTTGAGGATCTCCTGCTGCTGCTGCTGCTGCTAAGTCACTTCAGTCGTGTCCGACTCTGTGTGACCCCATAGACGGAAGCCCACCAGGCTCCCCCGTCCCTGGGATTCTCCAGGCAAGAACACTGGAGTGGGTTGCCATTTCCTTCTCCAATGTGTGAAAGTGGAAAGTGAAAAGTGAAAGTGAAGTCACTCAGTCGTGTCCGACCCTTAGCGACCCCACGGACTGCAGCCTACCAGGCTCCTCCATCCATGGGATTTTCTAGGCAATAGTACTGGAGTGGCTTGCCATTGCCTTCTCCGTGAGGATCTCCTAGAAGAGTTAATTTCTGACGCAGACAGAACTGACACAGACATACAAGCAAACTCAGCTGAGATCAGCCACGCCTGGCTCAGATGGGCAGAACCACTCAGCTGAATCACAGAGTTATAGAAATAAATAGGCGTTTTAATTCACTAAGTTTTACTATGGTTTGTTACATGGCACAGCTAATTATAGCTAACTGACAGAAAACAGCTATCTATGTTAATTCTCTTTGCCAAAGTAGTTGAGGCATGATTAAGTAAACTATTAAAATAAGCACCTGCTTGGGATGTTTGAAAAGCTGAGAAATAATGAAATTTGTAGTAAAAGCAAAGGCAACTTTGAGGTAATGAGTGTCTGTGGTTTTCAACCATCCTTTTCCCGATTCTCTCATTATATTCAGCCAACATTGTTCTGTACCTGCTGCTTCCTGCTTATAAGTGAAGCTCTCACCTCTGTGGACTATCTATTAACCATATCCCCGTTTTATAATATTCATTTAAGTTTTATCTAACCCAGTTTAGTTCTCCTCCAGTACTCAACTCAGGATTACTGAGTGGATTACTCAAATAAAATAATGGATTACTCAAATAAAATACCATCTTTGGTTTAATGTTACCAAACTGAAGATTTATCTCTGTATGGTCACGCGGTGCAAGATTTAGTGATTTTCAAGCTACGATATATTTTAGAACTGCCCATGTAGTTAAATTATATAAATTTTATTATATATATTAATCTAATATATATTAACATATTAAATATACTAGATTAAAGTCACTCAGTCATGTCTGACTCTTTGCTACCCCATGGACTGTAGCCTACCAGGCTTCTCCGTCCATGGGATTTTCCAGGCAAGGGTACTGGAATGGGTTGCCATTTCCTTCTCCAGGGGGTCTTCCTGACCCAGGAATTGAACCTGGGTCTCCCGCATTGTAGGCAGATACTTTACCCTCTGAGCCACCAGGGAAACCCAATATATTATATATAAAGTTATATATTAATATAATATATATTAAATTATATATTACATAATGTTATCTATCTAAATTATTCATAAATATGACTTTTTGAATCTTAATATAGTGGGACATTTCTACATGTTTATATTTGAAAATATATCCACACGGAATTATGAGAAACGCTTGAGATTGAGAAACATTGACCAAAGGAAAGTTAATTTAACTGACATTTCCACTGTGGAATGATCAAAATGAATGATGAGACACTTTGATGCACCTTCAATCAAAAGACAGAGATATTGAATATACGAAACAGATCATGACTTGCTAACTGAATGTGTGTGTGTTAAGTCGCTTCAGTCGTGTCTGACTCTTTGCGACCCTGTGGACCATAGCCCACCAGGCTCCTCTGTCCAGAGGATTCTCCAGGCAAAAATACTTGAGTGGGTTGCCATTCCCTTCTACAGGGGATCTTCCCAACCCAGGGATCAAACTCAATTTTCCTGGGTCTCTTGCATTGGCAGGTTGGTTCTTTACGATTAGTGCCACCTGGGAAGCCCAAATAGCACGTAGTGCTAGAAGCAGGGAGCTTCTTTAAATTGGCTGTCCCTGGGAGGCCTCACTGTGGAGATGATATGTGGAGGTCAAATTTAATGGCAAACTGGAGCAACTGCGAATATGTCCAGAAGAGCCTTCCAGGTAGCAGGACAGCCAAGAGCAAGGGTGACAGTTGGCTTGAGTTTATTGAGCTCTGGGGAGAGCCGAGGAAGTTGAGGCCTCAGTTGAGGAGTGGAGTCGGGGGTGGAGCGGGGAGTGGACTAGATCTTGTTAATTCACTAGGGGTCTTGGCCTTTGAACCTATCTCCCTCCTTTCCTTCTACCATCCCCTCCACCATTAGGGGAAACCCTTCATTCTGCTGCACTGGTACCTGATGCTGTGTGCTAACTCACTTCAATCATGTCTAACTCTTTGTGACCCCAAGGTCTGTAGCCTGCCAGGCTCCTCTGTCCATGGTATTCTGAAGACAAGATACTGGAGTGGGTAGCCTTTTCCTTCTCCAGGGGATCTTCCTGACCCAGGGATCAAACCACGTCTCTTATCTCCTGCATTGGCAGGTGGGTTCTTTACCACTAGCACCATCTGGGAAGCCATTAACTGAATAGTCAGAAATAATACTGCAAATTCATCCTTTTAAATAAAGATGATTCATTAAATGTGATTTTTTTCCCCAATATTGACAGCTGTTTGATGCCAGCATGCTGTTGCTACTGCTGCTGCTACTAAGTCGCTTCAGTCATGTGCGACCCCATTGACGGCAGCCCACCAGCCTCCCCCGTCCCTGGGATTCTCCAGGCAAGAACACTGGAGTGGGTTGCTATTTCCTTCTCCAATGCATGAAAGTGAAAGTGAAGCCGCTCAGTTGTGTCCAAATCTTCGTGACACCATGGACTGCAGCCTATCAGGCTCTTCTGTCCATGGGATTTTCCAGACAAAAGTACTGGAGTGGGGTGCCATTACCTAGGGTGTCATAAAGATTGCAATACACCACAGAAATAAAGTGCTTAGGAAACTGACTAATACATAGTAAGCCTGCCAAAACAGGTGCTATAAAACCAAAAATAACAACAAAAAAAGTTAAACTGTAATTTTCAAGTATATAGTAGCTAGATCTTCCACCGTATTATCATGAAAATTAAACAGACAATTTCAGAGGGAAATTTGTTGAGTTTCTCCTGTTCAGGTATATTTCTTGGCTTTGGAAACAAGCTAGAATAGCACATAGTTTCTCTTGTCAGAGAGCTCACTTTTTAATAGGGGAAACTGATCATAAATAAACAAATGGCTTCAAGGGAGGATAAATCCACAAAGAAGATAGAAGCACATTAAACTGTGGACAGTGATTTCTGATTGCCAGAGAGAGTAGGAGGCCAAGATGGTAAAGGAGGCAGAGAGAGACCAGATGCTAAGACATACAGCATTCCAAACAAAAGACTAACCAGGAAGAGGGACTTGAGCAGAAATGGATTCTGTGTATTAGAACAAATTTAAGCCAGTGTGGCTAAAAATCAATGCATAGAGTGAAGAGAGATCATTTGAGCCAGTTTAAACAGATTTTGCTTATTTTAGGACCTTATATTTGGGTGTAATATAATGGAATACAATTGGCTGATGTTTCAATCAGCACCCTGTGGAATACAGAATAAAAGGATGCAATACTGGAGGCAGGGAGACCAATAGGAAGCTTCTATGCTGTTACAGGTAAGACATATAAATGCCTTTGATTGTAAAAGTAGCATTAAAGATAAGTAATCATATTCAGGGTATATTAAGCAGATACATCCTGCTAGATTTTCTAATTTATTAAATGTGTAATATGAAGGAAATAGATGAATCCAATATAATTTCCAGGTTTTTAAGACCAAAAAACTGAGTGAAAAAGGGTACTATTTACTTAGATTAATAAAAACTTGTGGGACAAGTCACTGGGGATTTGTGGAGAAAAATAGTTCTTGCCAAAATACTTTCAAAATGCTTTCTGGACTCCCAAAAGCAAGCATGAGATAAAACATATGCATTTATGATTTGCATATGTTCAGGATAGAGTTTTAGATCGGAGTTATAAATTGTGTCACTAGTTTTTTATATATTATTTGATGGCATAAAGTATCCAGGGAGAGAATGTAAATAGAGAAAAAAAAGTGTCAGGGGACAGAGACCCTGGAACACTCTAAAATTTATTGAAGAGGTAAAAAAGAGTTAGAGATAGAAAGAGATCATGAGAAGGAGTATCCAGGGAGGTTGGAAAAGTTTGGATCACACAAACTAAGAAAGGAAGATGTTTTTATAACAAAGGAGTAAGATCAGCAACTCTAAATGAGTATGAGAGTTTTGGTAACATGAGGACAGAATATTACCGATGGGTTCTACAATAATGGGTTCACTGGTAGTCTGGGTGAGAGAGATTTTAGTGAAAGGTTGGGATTAAAAGCCCTATTGGAGTGTCCTAGAAAGGGATTGAATGGCCAAGAAGAGGAGGTGATATTAAGAAGCTTTGTGCTGAAGTGCATCAGGGAATTGGGATCCTAGTTAGAGAAATCAGGGGATCAAGATTTCTTTGCATGTGTATTGTTTGTTTGTCTAACAGAAGGTTAACAGGTCTGCTGTTAAAGCGTGCTTTTATGTCCATAGAAATGACTGATTAGGAAGAGAGTAATTCATGCCCAACAGAGTAAAATAAAACAGTGAAAGTGAAAGTCACTCAGTCGTATCTGACTCTTTACAACCCCATGGACTGTATAGTCCACGGAACTCTCCAGGCCAGAATACTGGAGTGGGTAGCCCTTCTCTTCTTCAGGGGATCTTCCCAACCAAGGGATCAAACCCAGGTCTCCCACATTGCGGGCGGATTCTTTACCAGCTGAGCCACAAGGGAAGCCCAAAAGAAAACAGGTGTACCAGTAAATGTCAACAGGTATACTGGTAAAGGTAAAAACAGAATTGTAATCAAATTTTCCAGACCAGAAATACTTCACATAATAAAGTAAAAATATACACTGGATTTCAGGATGTGGTACAACTGTTAAGGGGCTTCCCAGGTGGTGCTAGTGGTAAAGAACCCTGCCTGCCAATGCAGGAAACAAGAGACACTGTTCGATCCGTGGGTCAGAAAGATTCTCCTGGAGGATGGCACAGCAACTCACTCCAGTGTTCTTGCCTGGAGTATCCCATGAACTGAGGAGTCTCGCTAGCCAGTCCATTGGATCACAAAGAGTCAGACACGACTGAAGCAACTTAGCACAACTGTTAAGACTGACTTAGTCCAATCGGGCTTCACAATTAATGATGTACGGTTGATAAAAATGAAGAATTTGTCCTAAAAGACATTGAGAAGAGTTCAGTGGAGGAAAAGTGCTGTGTTTTAGCTACTTCTTCAGAAGAAAAATAATAAGAGTTTCTAGAGAAAAAAATAGAAGAGGAAGGTTATGGCATGCTGCCCATTTCTAAAACCACTCTAGCAGACACAAAAGTGAAAAGAAGCCTATGTTTTGAGATGATCTTAATCATTTATAAAAGATAAGATGTCAATTACTATAGAAATGTGGGCAAAGATTCAAGACTGCTGCTGACGTCAGTCTTAAAATCTAAAATATGAAACTGACTATGAGGACTCAAAGGAGGCCAACTCCAGTGAGTCCAATAGACATGAAATGAAAAATATATGAAATGTGTGTGAAAACACAGAAAGCAAAGATTAAAGCGTATCTCCAGTGAAAGTGATACCAAGAGTCTCAAAGGAGTTATGATAAAATCAGTAACTTTAGAAGCGGAGCTACTTCAGTGTCAGTCCAGCTCTTTTCCCAAGTTTGAACAGTTAATACACAAGTTGTTGCCATGTTGCAGAAGGACACTGTGTGAAGTGAACTGAAAGTCACTCAGTCATATCTGACTCATTGCGACCCCATGGCTATAGTCCATGGAATTGTCTAGGCCAGAATACTGGAGTGGGTAGCTTTTCCCTTCTCCAGGGGACCTTCCCAACCCAGGGATCAAACCCAAGTCTCACACATTGCAGGCAGATTCTTTACCAGGTGAGCCATAAGGGAAGTCAAAGGATACTGGAATGGGTAGCTGATACCTTCTACAGTGGATCTTCCTGACCCAGGAATTTAACCGGGGTCTCCTGCATTGCAGGTGGATTCTTTACCAACTGAGCTATGAGGGAAGCCCATGACACTGTGTACCTTGGGTTATATCTGTGTCACCAAATCAAAAAGCCATGTCACAGATTCGATTTGAAATGCCTACAGTGATGGCTTCTCTGCAGTTTCTAGTTCAAGGCATCTAAATGGCTTCAGCATACAAATAAATGGGCTAGTAAAAATACTTGGAAATATAATGAGAACAAATTTGCAAACTTCTGTTCAGATCATTTTGGTTGATAATTTTATATTCCCAAGTACACTACAAAAACAGTTTCCTTGGGAGTCATTTCTGTTTGAATTTCATAACATTTATTAGACTTATGCAATGTTTTAAATTTCTCTTGCACCCCCAGAGTATTTTCACATGTGGCTTTGCTTTGACTCAGAACATCTCAGGGAGGTGGGTTGGGTAGCCATATTCATCTACACTTTATAAACCAGAAGCTTCTTCAGAATGGGAATTACTTAAACTCCTATAGCCAAAGAAATTTCCATGAACTTTTTTTTTTTCATTCTAGTTGGAACTACCTCTATCTGGTCATATCTAAACTCCTTAAAAACATGCTCTTTAGCAAAATCACTTCAAATATTAGAGGTATGGAATTTCAGCCAAGCTTGATTATACATACAAATACACTCACCTAGAAGACATGCTACAGAGAGGGAGCAAAATATAAGAATTCATACAGCAGCTGCATAATTAATGTGTAAGATTATGTCTCTATATGAAATGGCTTCCCAGGTGGCGCTAGTGGTAAAAAACCTGTTTGCCAACACAGGAGACTTAAGAGTTGGGAGTTCAATCCCTGAGTAGGGAAGATCCCCTGGAGGAGGGCATGGCAATTCACTCTAGTATTCTTGCCTGGAGAATCCCGTGGACAGAGGAGCCTGACTTGCTACAGTCCATAGGGTCACAAAAGATTTGGACATGACTGAAGTGACTTAGCATGCATACTATATGAAATAAAGTTTAAAGCCCTGAAATAAATAAATATTTAAAGTATTTAAATACTGAAAGATCTCACCTTATTACAATCAGCTATACTTTTAAATTTACAAATTTTTTCTCTGATATAATAATTAAAAGCTGCTGTTACTTCTAAAAAGTAAAAGAATAAAATAAATTTGAAAGAGATTTTTCTTTTTTTTAGTTATACTTCTGGTGTACTTTTCATTCTGAGTTTTTATTGTAATGGCCATAAATAAAATCATTTTCTGTTTATTTTTCTTCACAGTCTTAATTTTCTTCTCTTTACTTAATTA
Source organism: Moschus berezovskii (assembly GCF_049115385.1). Classification (NCBI taxonomy): domain Eukaryota; kingdom Metazoa; phylum Chordata; class Mammalia; order Artiodactyla; family Moschidae; genus Moschus; species Moschus berezovskii. Next base: position 51,394,421 of record NC_142475.1, read on the forward strand.
TAAGTAGTTATGATTTTCATCATCTTTTACATCAACAAGAGGGAGAAATTTTGAGATCCTAAAATACAGCTCCATAGAAACGTCTACTGAATGTCTTTTTCTTGTAAATTAATGCTTAAACCAATTGACCCACAGACATACAGTTTGGAAAAATCTCAAGATTTGTTTTGAAGAGTTTACTGCATATTTTAGGGCCTAAGGATGAAGTCCCAGATGCAGAAAGCCAAATCGCACATTTTGCCATCTAAAAATCTTTACCTCAGAAAAAAACAGATTTCCCGTCCTCTTTCACCACATAATTGGGGTGTGTGTGTGTGTGAATTTTAACATAGAGCCCAGTTATGACATAATATTTGTTTTCTTTTGTATTATCCCAACTGGCTGAAAAGTAGCCAGATGAACAATCTGGCACCGGTTTTCTGTTCCCTTCTCTGAAGCCTGGCATTAGCAGTTGAACTGCTCACTTAACTCTCTCCTTGACTCCTGTTTTAAGGGTTCCATGCAAAACTGTACCTTAGCACCAGATACTAATCAGTTGCCAGTGAGGAAAACTGTTTGCCCAGAAAAACTCTGTTTGTCAATGAATCCACCTGAATACCATCATTTCTGACAAAAGTGTCTATTGGAATATTTTGGAACCTGTGTGTAAATTTTCTGTCTCTCTTTTGCTTCTATAGGAATGTATTGTGGTGTCCCTTACTGGGTATAGATTGCCATGGGATGTGGAAGAATATGCCTAAGTGCTAAGTACCACGTGGTCTGGCCAATTCATGAAATAAAATCTTCTCAAATTGTATAGAAATACTATTATTTCAAGGCACTTTCACAGTTGTTATATTATTTTGACAATAATGTTACCTATAGAATATGGTTAAAGCAAACAATATTATATTCATTTTAGAGATGGAGAGATGCATGTGAGGATTCTCCGCTCAGTTTTCTTTTTTCTTTGAATATCACCAATATTCTCTCAAAGAGCCTTGCTGTTTCCTTGGAAGTTAGTCTATTCATTATTTTTCAATAGAATCCATTGAGCTGTTTCTAGGATTCATCTTTATACCTCCATTTCTGGAGTTAACATTCTAGATCAAAAATTCTTCCCATGTACCCAGATTACTTTCATAACTTTCCAGATATTCCCCTTAGCTATATTCTCTTCTCTGTTTAGGTGGTGTCCAGGAGTTAGATTTAAATGTAATAAATTTGGTGGCTCAGAGGTTAAAGTGTCTGCCTGCAATGCAGGAGACCTGGGTTCGATCCCTGGGTCTGGAAGATCCCCTGGAGGAAATGGCAACCCACTCCAGTATTCTTGCCTGGAGAATCCCATGGATGGAGGAGCCTGGTGGGCTACAGTCCACGGGGTCACAAAGAGTCGGACACGACTAAGTGACTTCATTTTCACTTTCAGGAGTTAGATAGCTTGATTAAGTGAAAAATTAAAAATTTCCAGAGAAAGAGAATGCCAGCTTGGCATATTATTTACAAACTACAAGATGTTTAGTACCACTGGAGATTGGAGTAGAAGATCAGGACTTGTGTGAGATGAGGCTGGAGAAGAAAGTGGGAGTTAAGTCACATAGACTTTTATAATTCATGTTGAGGAAAACTTATCCTGAAAGCAAGGAGGTTTTAAGAGTTCTATATGTGAAAATACATAATCAAATATGGATGCTTGCAAATCCAATCACTCACAAATTATAAAATGAGATAATATATTTGTGCATAAGGAGAACAGTACAGTACAAAGGATGAATAATAATTGGAAGACTGTGTCAGTGGTCTAGCCAAGTGATTATGGTATTCTGTATTAAATTACTGGCAATGGAGTGAATAAAAGTAGATTTCTTTAAAAACACACAGGAAATAGACTTAAAATACATGGCTAGAGATTGGAAGTAGAAATAGCTATTGAAAAAATTAAGAATAATCCATAAGAACTAGTTTATGATGGCGATTTCCCTGAGTAGACATCACAGGAGCTAAATCCAATATGGAAATGATGAGTTTGAGATGATTGACTCCATCCATATGCAGATGCTGCAGTTCAATTCAGTTGCTCAGTCGTGTCTGATTCTTTGTGATCCCATGGACTGCAGCACCCTGGGCTTCCCTATCCATCACCAACTTCTGGAGCTTGTTCACACTCATGTCCGTCAAGTTGGTGATGCCAACCACCCACCTCATCCTCTATTGTCCCCTTCTCCTCCTGCTTTCAATCTTTCCCAGCATCAGGGTCTTTTCCAATGAGTCAGTTCTTTGCATCAGGTGTCCAAAGTATTGGAGTTTCAGCTTCAGCATCAGTCCTTCCAATGAATATTCAGGACTGATATCCTTTAGGATGGACTGGTTGGATCTCCTTGTAGTCCAAGGGACTCTCAAGAGTCTTCTCCAACAACACAGTTCAAAAGCATCTATTCTTCAGTGCTCAGCTTTCTTTATAGTCCAACTTTCAAATCAAGGAGCTCCGACCAGTCCACCCTAAAGGAAATCAGTCCTGAATATTCATTGGAAGGACTGGTGCTGAATCTGAAACGCCAATACTTTGGCCACCTGATGCAAAGAACTAACTCATTGGAAAAGACCCTGATGCTGGGAAAGATTGAAAGCAGAAGGAGAAGGGGACGACAGGATGAAATGTTTGGATGGCATCACTGATTCAATGGACATGAGTTTGAGTAAGCTCTGGGAATTGGTGATGGACAGGAAAGCCTGGTGTGCTGCAGTCCATGGGGTCACAAAGAGTTGGACACGACTGAGCAACTGAACTGAACTGAACTCACATCCATACATGACTACTGGAAAAACCACAGCTTTGACTAGATGGACCTTTGTTGTCTAAGTAATGTCTCAGTTTTTTAATATGCTGTCTAGGTTGGTCATAGCTTTTCTTCCAAGGAGCAAGCGTCTTTTAATTTCATGACTGCAGTCACCATCTGCAGTGATTTTGGAGCCCCCCAAAATAAAGTCTGTCACTGTTTCCATGTTTCCATTGTTTCCCCATCTATTTGCCATGAAGTGATGGGACTGGATAGATACCATGATCTTAGTTTCCTGAATGTTGAGCTTTAAGCCAGCTTTTTTACTCTCCTCTTTCACTTTCATCAAGAGGTTCTTCAGTTCTTCTTCACTTTCTGCCATAAGGGTGATGTCATCTGTATATCTGAGGTTATTGATATTTCTTCCAGCAATCTTGATTCCAGTTTGTGCTTCATCCAGTCCAGCATTTCTTATGATGTACTCTGCATATAAGTTAAATAGGCAGGGGGATAATATACAGCCTTGACGTACTCCTTTCCCAATTTGGAACAAGTCTGTCATTCCATGTCCAGCTGTAACTGTTGCTTCTTGACCTGAGTACAGATTTCTCAGGAGGCAGGTCAGGTGATCTGGTATTTCCATCTCTTGAAGAATGTTCCAGAGTTTGTTGTGGTCCTCACAGTCAAAGACTTTGGCATAGTCATTAAAGCAGATGCTTTTCTGGAACTCTTTTTCTTTTCTGATGATCCAATGTATGTTGGCAATTTGATCTCTGGTTCCTCTGCTTTTTCTAAGTCCAGCTTGAACATCTGGTAGTTCTTGGTTCTTGAAGCCTGGCTTGGAGAATTTTGAGTATTACTTTGCTAGTGTGTGAGATGAGTGCATTTGTGCAGTAGTTTGAACATTCTTTGGTATTGCCTTTCTTTGGGATAGGAATGAAAACTGACCTTTTCCAGTCCTGTGGTGATGTTTATGAACAGTTTAATATAAGGACTGAGCTTCAGGAAAGATACAAACTATATAAATAGGTGTCATTTGTATAAAGTGTGTCATTTACATAAATAGACATCATTTGTATAAATGGAGCAGCTGGTAAATGAACACACACATGGCTATAGTAGGATCTCATTCGGGCAATGTGCTAAAAAGGTTACTGTTTTTACCTCATCTGTCTTTTCCATTTTGGACATCAGTTGGAGGTTAAATACATAAAATAATTATTTATCCATAGTTCAGTTCAGTTCAGTCGCTCAGTCGTGTCCAACTTTCCGCGACCCCATGAATCACAGCACGCCAGGCTTCCCTGTCCATCACCAACTCCCAGAGTTCACTCAAACTCATGTCCACAGAGTCGGTGATGCCATCCAGCCATCTCATTCTCGGTCGTCCCCTTCTCCTCCCGCCTCCAACCTTTCCTAGCATCAGAGTCTTTTCCAGTGAGTCAACTCGTTGCATGAGGTGGCCAAAGTATTGCAGTTTCAGCTTTAGCATCAGTCCTTCCAATGAACACCCAGGATTGATCTCCTTTAGAATGGACTGGTTGGATCTCCTTGCAGTACAAGGGACTCTCAAGAGTCTTCGCCAACACCACAGTTCAAAAGCATCAATTCTTCGGCGATCAGCTTTCTTCACAGTCCAACTCTCACATACATACATGACCGCTGGAAAAACCATAGCCTTGACTAGATGGACCTTGGTTGGCAAAGTAATGTCTCTGCTTTTTAATATACTATCAAGGTTGGTCATAACTTTCCTTCCAAGGAGTAAGTGTCTTTTAATTTCCTGGCTGCAATCAGCATCTGCAGTGATTTTAGAGCCCAAAAAAATAAAGTCTGACACTCTTTCCACTGTTTCCCCATCTATTTCCCATGAAGTGATGGGACCAGATGCCATGATCTTCGTTTTCTGAAAGTTGAGCTTCAAGCCAACCTTTTCACTCTCCTCTTTCACTTTCATCAAGAGGCTTTTGAGTTCCTCTTCACTTTCTGCCATAAGGGTAGTGTCATCTGCATATCTGAGGTTATTGATATTTCTCCCGGCAATCTTGATTCCAGCTTGTGCTATCAAAGCAATAAAAAGTATAGTACAAAGCATTAAAATTAACATATATATCTGTGTACTTACTCTAAACAAGGCATTATTTTTTTTCCCAAAAAGATATTTTATATCTTTATTTTATTGGAGTATATTTGCTTTACACTGCTATGTCAGTTTCTGCTATACAGCAAAATGATACAGCCATACATATACATAAATCCCCTATTTTTTGGATTTCCTTCCCATTTAGGTCACCACAGAACACCAAATAGAGTGCCCTGTGCTATACAGTAAATTCTCATTGGTTACTGTTTATACATAGTAGTATATATGTCAATCCCAACCTCCACATTAGATATCGTGTACCAAAGTCTCTGTTATATTTATTTTACACTAGGCAACACTGTAAACCCAATATAACAAATGGCACAATTATATTCAACTATAGACCCATATAGGGACAAACACCAAAAGTAAATTAACAGCTCATAGACACCTAACCTCAATGTATTTTCAGTCCCTCTTTTTTTTCCAGTATCTGTTTTGGTTAGCATGTTTTAAATATAATTTATTTAGTTATAAGTTTATATAGTTTAATTTTTTTAAATTTTTATTTAAGTAAAGTTGATTTACAATGTTGTGTTTGTTTCAGGTATACAACAAAATGACTCAGTTATATATATATATACACACACATATATATTATTTTCCCTTATAGGCTATTACAAAATATTGAATACAGTTCCCTATGTCATACAGTTGGTGTGAGATACATGTTGGTTATTGCATATATAAAAATGCATATATTACTATATGCTAATATTTTAATTCCAAAAAAGAAAAAATAAACAAATAATAAACTTTAAAGATTTTCACAGCAAAGGAAACCATTAGCAAAATGAAAAAACAACCTACAGAATGAGAGAAAATATTTACAAATGAGGCAACCAACAAAGGATTAATCTCCAAAATACACAAAGAGCTCATATAGCTCAATATCAAAAAAAACAAAAACCCAAATCAAAAAATGGGCAAAAGAGAATTACATAGACATTTCTGCAAAGAAAATATACAGATAGCCAAAAGGCACATGAAAAGATGTTCAACATTGCTAATGATTAGAGAAATACAAATCAGTTCCTTTTTACTGAGAACCACCAAGCAAGGGGTGCCATGTACCTGCTCCCCACACTGCTGGACCCTGATCCAGAAAAAGTCTCACCTGCTGAGATATGAAAAATTAATACTTCAACAGCAAACAAGGTTTAGAAAGAGTTGATTGCTCTCATAGCTTGTCTCCTATTTGAATGAGTCTTAGGTGAACACATCTGATTTTCTATTTACATCCCATTTTTAAGTTAATCTTGAGTGGCCTTTTCAAAATTTAACTTGTGCTTCCCTATACTATTTCATTCAGCATTCATGGTTTTTCTTCTAATTTTTCTTATTGATTCACATCTAAATTTATTTCAACTAGGCTGGTTTATTCTTTAAGTAACAGTTGATTTGTACATACTGTCTAGATTTTGTGGCCTGACTACTTCAGTTTATTCAGTTCTATACACTCATCTTTTCTCCCTCTGTTTGATTCCCCAACAAAGGCCGGAGAGACCCGTTGTTTGTACTGCTGATCCCTCTGTGTCTTGGTTTGTTTCTTGGCCTCTGGGCTGTTCCTACGCCTCTCTGCTCTGAGACCCATTCCTCACTCTTTCCCTGCTTTGCCCTATATTGTGGAAGTCTGATCTCTGCAAACTGCATTTCTGGATTGTTTTATTAACAAATGGAAGTGTTAGCAGTAAATTGGAGTCTGGGAGGAAGAGACAATCCAGGGTATTTCTTTTTTTTTTTTTTTTAGCTTTGGGCAGCAGTTCCAACTGTGGCTGTGCCTCCCCCATGATTCTAGCTTTTACTAGATGTCGCTATTTAAGTCTCCAGCACAGGGAATGTTACTGGCCCTCCGCAGTTGTTCACTCTGGTATCTTTCACTGTCTTCCAGCTTTATAACTTATAAAATTCTTTTACAACTGCTTTTCTGTATTAAGTTTCTTCCAGCAAACTCCCAGGTATGATCTGTGTTTTCCTGAATGGTCCCTGAGCAGTCCACGTTTTCATCTATCTCAGCTGCATAATCTTCCACCTGAACTTGAAGGATATGATGAGACTCTGAAAATAAGTATTTTCCTGTGATCCAGTTTTATTCTTTTTTTGTTCCTTAAAGTCTGTGCTTTAGTTCCTTTTGTACTGACTACTTTCTTAGATTTTCCTTACTCCCTCAGGATGCTTTTGCTTATTTATTTGTTGTTGTTTCTTGTTTGTTGCCATATTCTATACCTTTCTTTATTGGAACTATTGTTTATATAATGTCTAATACACTTTCCAAGTCTTTTCATGCTTTCTCTATAAAAACACTAATATATATGTATATATACACATATATATGTATCTTTCCATAGTGCACATAAACTTTATCTTGACTTTTAATTCTGTTTAATGTGGAAAATACAACTCTTTATTTGCTTCTATAGCATTCTCTACAAAATCGTTACCTACATCTGTCAGCAAATACTCACAAATACTCACAAACTTTTGGGCCTTTGCTAAAAGGATGGATTTTATTAACCGCCTTGGTTTTGTAAGGAAAAGAAACACTTCCAATAAATCTTCATTCATCACATATATACATAGCCACACAGCAGCAAACCAGCAGCAAAACAAAAATTTTTTTTCTCTCTACTTTTTCTTTTGCGTCACAAATCATTTTATCTGGGGTTTGATATCTTAACTACTTTCAGACTATCTGCATATATGTTATAGAAACATCACATCTTATCCTTTAATGAATGTGTGTCTCTTTTTCTTAATTTGTCAATAAATAATAAAATTGTGAATACTCTCTTCACATTTGAATGTCTCAGAGCCCTTCCATAATATTTTACATATAGTAAAAGTACGATATTGTTAGTTGAACTAAATAGAAACTATTTAAATGTTAAAATGTTTAAAAATAGGAAGTAAATTCTTATCACTTTCAAATATTGTTTCAATTTTGTTCATCTATTCACATTCAGTTCAGTTCAGTTCAGTCGCTCAGTCGTGTCTAACTCTTTGCGACCCCATGAATCGCAGCACTCCAGGCCTCCCTGTCCATCACCAACTCCTGCAGTTCACTCAAACTCATGTCCATCGAGTCGGTGATGCCATCCAGCCATCTATTCCTCTGTCGTCCCCTTCTCCTCCTGCCCCCAATCCCTCCCAGCATCAGGGTCTTTTCCAATGAGTCAACTCTTCGCATGAGGTGGCCAAAGTATTGGAGTTTCAGCTTTAGCATCAGAACTTCCAATGAACACCCAGGACTGATCTCCTTTAGAATGGACTGGTTGGATTTCCTTGCAGTCCAAGGGACTCTCAAGAGTCTTCTCCAACACCACAGTTCAAAAGCATCAATTCTTTGGTGATCAGCTTTCTTTACAGTCCAACTCTCACATCCATACATGACCACTGGAAAAACCATAGCCTTGACTAGACAGACCTTGGTTGGCAAAGTAATATCTCTGCTTTTTAATATGCTATCTAGGTTGGTCATAACTTTCCTTCCAAGGAGTAAGTATCTTTTAATTTCATGACTGTGCTCACCAAAAAATAAATTCTGACACTGTTTCCCCATCTATTTCCCATGAAGTGATGGGACCAGATGCTATGATCTTAGTTTTCTGAATGTTGAGCTTCAGGCCAACATTTTCACTTTCCTCTTTCACTTTCATCAAGAGGCTTTTTAGTTCCTCTTCACTTTCTGCCATAAGGGTGGTGTCATCTACATATCTGGGGTTATTGATATTTCTCCCGGCAATCTTGATTCCAGCTTGTGCTTCTTCCAGCCCAGTGTTTCTCATTATGTTATATAATGCTTTTAGGGCTCTAACAGTAACAAATAATTCCATAACAGTCCACTTGAAAAAAAATGTGTCACCCACATTTTATACTATGTACTTTTATACTACATAAGATTATGAAAGAAATGTCTTCCAGTAGAAAACTGAACACGTGGCAGGAAATTAACTAATAGATACTGGTTGAAGAAAAGAATTCTTAGTCCTTGAGACTGTTTCATTCATATTTATAACCTTTATTTTATTCATATTTTTGTCCCTTAGAATGCTTGGCACCAAGTATTTGCACATTATGTTTTTATTTATTTTTACCCTATTTATGGAGAAGGCAATGGCAAGCCACTCCAGTACTCTTGCCTAGAAAATCCCATGGATGGAGGAGCCTGGTGGGCTGCAGTCTGTGGGGTCGCTAGGGGTCGGACACGACTGAGCGACTTCACTTTCACTTTTCACTTTCACACATTGGAGAAGGACATGGCAACCCACTCCAGTGTTCTTGCCTGGAGAATCCCAGGGACAGGGGACCCTGGTGGGCTTCCGTCTATGGGGTCACACAGAGTTGGACACGACTGAAGTGACGCAGCAGCAGCAGCAGCAGCATGTAAACTAAAACAAAAATGAAAAACACTTCACTCATTTTCCCCACCACTCACCTCCACCTCTTGCAGCTAACAATCTGGTCTCTTTATCTATGAGCCTAGGATTATCAACTCTTTTTTGTTGGTTGTTTTTTTTTAAACATTCTGCATATAAGAGATGATACAGTATTTGCCTTTCTCTGATTTATTTCACTTATCATGATGCTCACAAAGTCCATCCATGTTGGAGCAAATGGCAGATTTCATTTCTTATCAGTTCAGTTCAGTTCAGTTGCTCAGCCGTGTCCAACTCTTTGTGACCCCATGGACTGCAGCACACCAGGCCTCCCTGTCCATCACCAACTTTCGGAGCTTATTCAAACTCATGTCCATTGAGTCAGTGATGCCATCCAACCATCTCATCCTATGTCGTCCCCTTCTCCCACCTTCAATCTTTCCCAGCATCAGGGTCTTTTCTAATGAGTCAGTTCTTTGCATCAGGTGGCCAAAGTATTGGAATTTCAGCTTCAACATCAGTCCTTCCAATGAACATTCAGGACTGATTTCCTTTAGGATTGACTGGTTGGATCTCCTTGCAGTTCATGGGACTCTCAAAGTCTTCTCCAACACCACAGTTTAAAAGCATCAATTCTTTAGAGCTCAGTTTTCTTTACAGTCCAACTCTCACATCCATACATGACTACTGGAAAAACCACAGCTTTGACTAGATGGACCTTTGTTGGCAAAGTAATGTCTAAGTTTTTTAATATGCTGTCTAGGTTGGTCATAACTTTTCTTCCAAGGAGCAAATGCCTTTTAATTTCATGGCTACAGTCACCATCTGCAGTGATTTTGGAACCCCCCAGAATGAAGTCTATCACTGTTTCCACTGTTTCTCCATCTATTTGCCATGAAGTGATGGGACCAGATGCCATGATCTTAGTTTTCTGAATGTTGAGTTTTAAGTCAACTTTTTCACTCTCCTCTTTCACTTTAATCAAGAGGTTCTTTAGTTCTGTGCTTTCTGCCTTGAGCATGGTGTCATCTGCATATCTGAGGTTATTGATATTTCTCCTGGCAATCTTGATTCATTCTGTGCTTCTATTTTACATATTGAAAGTTTGTAAATTTCTTTATTCATTCATTTATGGACACCTAGGTTGTTTCCATATCCTGGTTGTAAATAATGCTGTAATGAACATGGGTGTGTATATATTGTTTCAAATTAATATTTTCATTTACCTTAAATAAATACTCAGAAGCTCTATTTTTAATTTTTTGAGGAAATCTCCACACAGTTTTCTATCATAGTTGCACTAATTTACATTCCCAGCAACAATGCACAAGGGTTCCCTCTTCTCCACGTCCTCACCTACACTCATTATTTCTTGTCTTTTTTGATAACATCCATTCTAACAGGTGTGAGGTGATACCTCATTGTGGTTTTAATCTACATTTCCCTAATGATTAATGATGTTGACTATCCTTTTATGTTCCTGTTGGTCATCTGTATGTCTTCTTCAGAAAACTGTCTGTTCAGATATTCTGCCCATTTTTAAAGTAGACACTTCATTAAGGTTTTTTTTTTTAATTATAAATGGATGTTGAATTTTGGCAAATGTTTTTCTGTATCTATTGAGATGGTCATATGATCTTTATTCTTTATTTTGTTAATGTGGTGCATCACATTAACTGATTTGCAGATGTTGAAATATCCTCACATCACTGAAATAAGTCCTATTTGATCATGGTGTATGTACCATGATTTGAATTCCGTTTGCTAATTTTGTTGATGAATTTCACATTTATATTTATCAGGAACATTGATGTGTAATCCCCCTCCTCCAATCTCTATCTTTGTCTTTCTGCATTCTTTCCAGCTTTAGTATCAGTATAATGGACTAATAAAATGTAAGGCCATTTGGAAGAGTTCTCCTTTCTTTTAATTTTTGGAAGAGTTTGAGAAAGACTGATAATAATTCTTCTTTGAACCTTAGGTAGAATTCACTAAGGAAGCCATCTGGTCCTGGACTATTTTGGGGGGAGGTTTTTGATTACTGTATTAATCTCCTTACCAGTAATCAGTATGTTCAGATTTTTCTGTTTCACCATGATTTAGACTTATAGGTTGTATGCTTCTGGGAACTTACACATTTCTTCTAGATTGTTCAATTTTTAGTGTATCATAGTTCACAGCAATCCCTTACAATTCTTTGTATTTCTGTATTATCAATTTTAATACTCCTCTTTCATCTTTGATTTTTATTTATTTTAATCCTCTCTTTTTTTTCTTGGTGAGTGTAGTTGAAAATTCATCAATTTTGTTTATCTTTTCAAAGAACCATTTCTTAGTTCCAGGAAGACCAGAAATTTCCAAATAAGATAAACCCAAAGAGACTCACACCAACGCACGTTATAACTAAAATGTCAAAAGTTAAAGACAGGGAGAGAATATTAAACTTAGCAAGAGAAGAACAATTTGTTACATACAAGGGAACCCCCATAAGACTATTAGAAGATTTTTGAACACAATCTTTGAGGGCCAGAAGGGTGTGGCATGATATATTCAAAGTGCTGAAAGAAAAAATAATCTACCAGCATAGTTATCATTCAGAATTTAAGAAGAGATAGAGTTTTCTAAACAAAAGCTAAAGTAGTTCACCATTAAACCAGTGTTACAAGAAATGTTAAAGGGACTTCTTTAAAATGAAAAGAAGGAGGTGCTAATTAGTTACAACACATATGAAAGAATAAATCTCACTGGAAAAGTAAATTTATTGTTACGGTAGTGAAGAAATTATTTATACAGTTAGTTTGAAGGTTAAAACACAAAAGTAATAAAAATAACTATCATTATGATAATTACTTAAGTAATACACAAGATAAAAACATAAAATAGAATATTAAATACATAAAGCAAAAGGAGAGAGAATAAGCATTTTTAACTTTAAAAAGTTAATTTTGTTATCAATTTAAAATAGACTGTTACAGATATAAGTTCTTATATGTAAGTCTCATGGTAACCACAGAGCAAATACCTATAGTAAATATTCAAAAGATAGAGAGAAAGAAATCTGAACACACCACCAAAGGAAGGCATCAAACCACAAAGGAAGAGAAAAAGAGAGTAAAGATACAGATAGAACTACAAAATAGCTAGAAAACTATTAACAAAATAGCAATGTCTCTCAATAATTACTTTAAATTTAAATTGAATTCTCTAATCAAAAGACATAGAGTGGCTGAATGGATTGAAAGAAACAATATTTATCTATATGCTGACTATAAGAGACACTCTTTAGTTATAAGGGCTCATACAGACAGAAAGTGAAGGATTAGAAAGAAATATCCTATGCAAATGGAAACCGAAAGAGACTTGGAGAAGATATACTAACATCAGAAAAGACAAACTTTAAAATGAAGACTGTAGTAAGAGACAAAGGAAGACACGATATAATGACAAAGAATTCAATACAACAAGAGGATATAACATTTATAAATAATTTTTCATCTAAGATGGGAAATCTGAGAAAACTGTAAGCAGGTCAAGAAGCAACAGTTAGAACCAGGCATGAAACAATGGACTAGGTCAAAATTGGGAAAGGAGTACGCCAGGGCTGTATATTGTCACACTGCTTATCTAACTTATAGGCAGTGTGCATCATGCAAAATGTTGGACTCAATGAAGCACAAGCTGGAATCAAGATTGCTGGGAGAAATATCAATAATATGATATGCAAATGATAGCACCCTTATGGCAGAAAATGAAGAGCAACTAAAGAGCCTCTTGATGAAAGTGAAAGAGGAGAGTGAAAAAGTCGGCTTAAAACTCAACATTCAGAAAACTAAGATCATGGCATCTGGTCCCACCACTTCATGACAAATAGTTGGGGAAACAATGAAAACAGTGACAGACTTTATTTTCTTGGGCTCCAAAATCACTGCAGATGGTGACTGCAACCACAAAATTAAAAGATGCTTGTTCCTTGGAAGAAAAACTATGACCAACCTAGACAGCATATTAAAAAGCAGAGACATTACCTTGACAAAAAAGGTCTGTCTAGGCAACACGATGGTTTTTCCAATAGTCGTGTATGGACGTGAGAGTTGGACCATAAAGAAAGCTGATCGCCAAGGAATTGATGCTTTTTTTAAAAATTTTAATTAGAGGCTAATTACAATATTGTATTGGTTTTGCCATACATTGATATGAATCTGACTGGGTGTACATGTGTCCCCATCTTGAACCCCTCTCCCACCACCCTCCCCATATCATCCCTCTGGGTCATCCCAGTGCACCAGCCCCGAGCATCCTGTATCATGCATCGAACCTGGACTGGTAATTAGTTTCACATATGATAATATATGTGTTTCAATGTCATTCTCCCAAATCATCCCACCCTCGCCCTCTCCCACAGAGTCCAAAAGACTCTTCTATACATCTTTTGCTATCTCGTATACAGGGTTATCGTTACCATCTTTCTAAATTCCATATATATGCGTTAGTATACTGTATTGGTATTTTTCTTTCTGGCTTACTTCACTCTGTATAATAGGCTCCAGTTTCATCCATCTCATTCGAACTGATTCAAATGTATTCTTTTTAATGGCTGAGTAATACTCCATTGTGTATATGTACCACTGCTTTCTTATCCATTCGTCTGCAGATGGACATCTAGGTTGCTTCCATGTCCTGGCTATTATAAACAGTGCTGTGATGAACTTTGGGGGTACATGTGGCTCTTTCAATTCTGGTTTCCTCAGTGTGTATGCCCAGGAGTGCGATTGCTGGGTCAGATGGCAGTTCTATTTCCAATTTTTTAAGGAATCTCCACACTGTTCTCCATAGTGGCTGTACCAGTTTGCATTCCCACCAACAGTGTAAGAGGGTTCCTTTCTCTACACATCCTCTCCAGCATCTATTGCTTGTCGACTTTTGGATAGCAGCCATTCTGACTGGTGTGAAATGGTATCTCATTGTGGTTTTGATTTGCATTTCTCTGATTATGAGTGATGTTGAACATCTTTTCATGTGGAATTGATGCTTCTGAAATGTGGTGTTGGAGAAGACTCTTGAGAGTCCCTTGGACTGCAAAGAGAAACAACCAGTCAATCCTAAATAGTCATTGGAAAGACCGATGCTGAAGCTGAAACGCCAATATATTGGCCACCTGATGGGAAGAACTGACTTACTGGAAAAGACTCTGATGCTGGGAAAGATTGAAAGCAGGAAGATAAGGGGATGACAGAGGGTGAGATGGTTGGATGGCATCACAGACTCAATGGATATGAGTTCAAACAAGCTCCAGGTGTTGGTGGTGGACAGAGAGGCCTGGCATGCTGCGGTTCATGGTGTCGCAGAATCAGATGGGACTGAGTGACTGAACTGACTGAAGATAGGAGCAACTAAATACACAAACAAATGTTAAAAGACCTAGAGGAGTAATAACAGTACAATAATAGTAGAGGACTCTGTAACCCACTTATGTCCATGGATATATCATATCTAAAGAAAATCAATAAGGAAACACCAGCCTTAAACAGCATATTAGAAAAGATAGACTGAACAAATACTTAAAGGACATTGAGTCCAAAAACAACAGAATACACATTCTTTTCCATTGCACATGGAACGTTTTCCAAGATAAATCACATGGTTTGATCACAAAACAAGTCTTAAATTTAAGAGGGTTGAAATCATATCAGGCATTTTTTCCAAACACAATAGTGTGAAACTGGAAATTAATTACATAAAAAAACTGGAAAATCCACAGATATGTAGAGATTTAACAACAGGCTACTGAATAACCAATGAGTCAAAGAATAAATCAAAAAAGAAATAAAAAATATCTTGAGACAAACAAAAGTAGAAAAGTAATACACCAAGATTTATAAGATGCAACAAAGGCAGTTCTAAAAGGTAAGTTCATAGTGATCAATGCCTACCTGAAGAAAGAAGAAAAGTCTCAAACAATCTAGCTTTGAATCTTAAGAAACAAGCAAAAAAAATAAGCAAAGCCTTAAGTTAGAAGAAGGAAGGAAATAACAAAAATTAGAGCAGAAATACATGACAATAAATTTTTAAAATGTCAATAGAAGAGATAAATGAAACTAAGGACTGGTTTAATGTGCATTTATACATTGAATAAATAACTTTTAGAAATTCATTCTCACTACTCTAATTCTTTTAGACTCTAACTATAAATTTTATTGGTGAAAAAATATAAAATATTGGAGGAAATATTATGAGTATCCCACCTTTTAATAGTATATTTTACAGCAATAAGTTTATCAAGTCACTAATAGATGGCTCATGACCACATACCTATCCTTGGGTCACAGGGAAGATTCCAGCACATTCAACAGCTATATATCTTCTTTATGCATTTTATTGTGAGAATCTGAAGGTAGGTATGGTACCCTATTCATTTTTGTATTTTGAAGCTTTAGATCCTACCACACTGCATCAGTGTGACCTTGTCCCTTGGAGAATAAAACAGTCTCAGGAATATAGTCGATATTTAATAAATATTTACTGAATGCATTAGAATTTAATAATATAGTAGATTCATGCAGTTACCCTGAAAAGCAAGGGAGTGAAGCAGCCAGCAGTACTTCCAGGAAGCAACTGAGAAACACCCTTTGGCACTCACCATTTAATCATCTTAGCATCAATCTTTAAACTTAAGAAATAAAATTTAGCGCCAAGTTAGCATTGCTCAAGCCAACTACTTTTACACTCCCCATGTCACTGATTGCCTCACGAAATCTCTCACTTTGCTGAATATGTGCAAACAATTATTATTATAGGATGCAAGAAAGAGAAACTCCTGAAAGCTGTTTTGAATATTAATAAAATATTATAATGTCAAACCATGCATTATCACAATAGCATCCTACATTTCAGTATTATTTGAATTCAGTAGAATGGAGACAGAAGTAGATTTGACAAATTATATCTATAATTGTGTCTCCCATTCCTCTCTATTTTGAACTATCTCCTGAACCAACTTAATGTTATCAATCATTGCTTTTTTACAATTGGGCAAGACTGACAGGGCCTATAAAAATATTTGAATTCTGGGTGCCCACAGACCCCGTCTGAATGTCTCCAGATCTAGCTTCCTAATCACCTTTGTAAACTTCACAGCCATTTTGTTTCCCTGATTGCTGTCCAGTTTCTTGTACTTTGACTCTGGTCAGAGTCTGAAGATCAGAACACTGATGCTTTGTTCATACTATCAGTTCTTGACTATGTGCCAACTTGGATACTGCTTTGAAGGTTTTCCTTGTGATTTGATTTCCAGCTTGAGAGTTAGGTTAATTCTACTTTTAGAGTTGTGCCCATCTTTGACTCTTAGAAACTCAGACCTCACTGAACAAAGAAGCTGGGCCCCTTAACTTCCCCAGGAGGAAAGGTTCAAACAAACATATGAATCATCTCATTCTTCTGTAAACAGTGATCTGTGTTCTTTTCCTCACACTCATTCCCCACTGGAAATCTCTCTCATTTTTCACACAAGAGAGTCTTTGTGGATTATTTCATTCCCTACGTTTCTTTTTCCTCTGAAATCTTTTTGCACTCACTAATACCTTTTTATATTAATCAGGCTTCTGAAAGGTAATTTATATGTAGTAAAATTCTCCTTTTGAGTGTGCCACTGGTGAACTTTGTTAAAGACAGACTGTCATTCGGTCAACACTACCATCATGACTCAGAACATTCCCATTGCTGAAAAAGTTCCCTCATGGCTATTTGCACTGAATTCGATCATCTTCTGCCCCCAATGCCTGGTGACCAATAATTTATTTTCTTTCTCTATACTTTTGTATTTTTTCAGAATTTCATTTAAATGGAATCATACAGTATGTGTTTTTTGGTATAATGCCTTTGAGATCCATCCATACTGTGTCATGTGTCAACAGTTCATTCGTTTTAATGGCTAAGTAGCCATTGGCATATAGCCATATGGCTATACTGCAATTTGCTTATATAGTTACTAAGAGATGGATCTTTGCTTTGATTCCAATATTGACTACTATGAATAAGTTTATACAAATATTCACATACAAATCTTTGTGTGGAAAATGTTTCCATTTTTCTTGGGTAATAATGCTGAGTGGGACTACTGGATTATAAGATATAGATATTTAATACTATGTAGAAATGCCAACTATCTTTTAAGTACCATTTTGCATTATGACAAATAATGTATGAGGGTTCCAGTTCCATCACATACTAATTAAACTTAGTAGCGTGTGTGTGTGTGTGTGTTTAACTTTAGATATCTAGTAGATATGTAATGATGTCATTGTGATTTAAACATGCATTTTTCTGATAATAAATGTTGTTAACCATTGCCAGTCACATGTCTTCTTCATGGCATGTCTGTTTAAATCTTTTGTCCATTTTAAAAAGTGGGTTATCTTATTATTAATTTCTAAGAGTATTTATATATTATCTAAATATGACTTTACTACAAAGGAATTTGAGTCACGTTTTCACCTAGCCTGTAGCTTGTCATTTCATTCTCTAACAGTGTCTTTGTGGAGCAGTAGGTTTAAATTTTGATGATGTTCAACTTATTTTGCTTTTTATTTTCTGGGTTATACTGTTTCTGTCCGGTTTAACAAATTTTTGCCTAATTAAAAGTCACAATGTTTCCTCCTGTTATTTCTTCTAGGAATTTTATAGCTTTAACTTTTACATGTTTAAGTCTATGATACATCTAAAGTTATTTCTTATATAAAGTGTGAAGTGCTAAGATTTATATTTTGCAAGTGGACATATAATTGTTTTAGCATAATATGCTGAAAAGACCATCCTTTTCCTTAAATTAGTTTGACATGTCTTTTCAAATGTCTTTCACATGCCTGTGAATCAGTAGAATATACATACATGGGTATAACCTTTTATTATGAATTTGTGGAAAGATCATGATTTTGGAGTCGTACTAAGATTCATGGCCTGTCTCTATCATTTTCTAACTGTGTTTTCTTAGGCTGTTTATTATGAATCAGTTTCCTGATCTAGAAAATAAAAGTAATTACAAAATATAATTTTTAAGGCTTCTTTGAGAATGCTGTGAAATAAGCAAGATATATTAAAATTCTATTGGTATCTTTTGTTTTTTGCAATGTTTTTTACAGGAATTTGCATATATTTTGCTATAGTTTCATGTCCCAAATTGCAATTTTTTTTCCTCTTGGTCACACCACATGGCATGTAGGATCTTAGTTCACATCCAAATTAACCCATTTTGCTGGTAAAATAACTGACTGTTTCATTGTTTTAGGTTAGCATGATTTGGCGGGGTGGGGGGGGGGTGGTTCTATTCTTTTAAGTCTCCTGGGACTCATGCTTTTATATTACCCTGCTCTGGTCAGAAAAACGGAGAGAAAGACACATGAAAATGTTGCTTAGGTGCCAGGTACTAAACATAACATACTTGAGACCTATTGTTACTGTCCTAGGATGCATTTCCATTTTAAATGGAAACCTGAGAAAGCTTACTTAACATAGAGCAATGCATTACACATGGTAAAATGACAGGTAGTATTACATCTTAGTAGAGTGTGGGCTGATTTAGGGATGCAGGTCTCCGGGGGTCATTTTCATTGATCAACAAATATCATATTCTTTTCTAAAGTTGGCTTTGAGTCCTAGTAATAACAATGACTTATATTTGTATAGGATGTTAGTGATTACAGTGTTTTCACATTTATTATCTCATTCGTGCATACAAAGTCCTTTGGAAATGAATTGGCTACAATTTATGAATAATAAAGTTGACAGTTATGGCAGTTCAACAACTTGCATTCTATTCAAAGGCAAAAGTGGAACTTTAACCAAATTAATTTGACTTTTAGTTCAACAATCTACTATCAAAATATAGCTGCATCCAGTTTAAGTGATAAATTCCTTGAAAACGATGCACTTTTGCTTCCTTTTAATTTTACAAAACCCTCCTTAAAGCAATCAGTAATTTTGTTTGACTTATGGACTGAATTTTTGGCAATTTTAAATAAAAACTTAATTTCAGGGTATGGGAATGGAGATAAGAATTCTGCAAAATAATAAAGTGACTTATGGAGAATAAAATGCTATTGATTCTTGCTCTAAATCATTAAATTCACATTTGATTTCTTCCTATTAAATAAAGAAAAAGAGAGGATAGTGCTAAACAATATGTATATTGTTGTGGTGTGCAGCCATATCACAGCACTCTTGATCTCTCTTGACCTGGATTAGTTCAAGAATTTACTTACACAGCCAGTCATTATCCTCCTCACTACCTCCTCTGAGAATCTGAACCTTCCTCAGTGTCTTGTCCATCATAGAACAGAAGTTCTATGCTGGA
The DNA here is from genome assembly GCF_049115385.1 of Moschus berezovskii. Lineage (NCBI taxonomy): Eukaryota > Metazoa > Chordata > Mammalia > Artiodactyla > Moschidae > Moschus > Moschus berezovskii. Next base: position 51,414,041 of record NC_142475.1, read on the forward strand.
GATTGTGTGGTTCTTATTGTTAAAGCAGAAAAACAGTCCTTGACTTTGAGATATTACAAATCGAACTAGGAAGAGATTAAAAAATGCTAAAAACAAATAAAAGATACCACTAGAATTATAATATATCTAGCTTATATTAAGGAATTTTTAAAGATGCCATAAAAATTACATTTTATAATTTGTAACCTTTCAAGAATGGAAAGGGGATAGAGGTTGAATCATCAGTGGTCAAAGATTTAGTCAATTGCACCTTGGTAATGAAGCCTCCACAAAAACCCAAAAGGACAATGTTCAGAAAGACTCCAGGTTGGTTAATTTGTGGAGGTGCAGGAGAGGGGGGAACCTGGGAGGGCATGGAAGCTCTGTCCTTTCCCCATACCTTACGGTATGCATCTCTTGTATCTGTTTCTGAGTTATTTCCTTCTATAATAAACTGGCAATCAAGTAGGCAAAATATTTTTCTGAGATCTGTGAGCCACTCTAGCAAATTAGTTAAACCCACAATGAGGTTATGAGAACTTCTGGTTTATAACCCATTGACCAGAAGAAGCACAGGTAGCATAGACTTACAGATGGGATCCGAAAATGGAGGTGGAGAGGACTGTGTAGGAAGTCTTGTAGGATTGAACCCTCAATCTGTGTAATCTGATGATATCTCTGGGTAGACAGTGTCAGAATTGAGTTGAATTCTCAGAAATCCTACTGGTGTCCCAGAATTGCGTGGTGTCATGTGGGAGATCCTCACTCTCTGCCCCTGACACAAACATTGGACTTGAGTCCAGGACCATAAAAGACTGCATAATTATTTTATGATTGATCCAGGTTATACCATATATCAAGAATTATTTCCAAGGGGTCAAAAGGGGGTGGGATAAATTAGGAGATTGGAATTGACATAGATACACTGCCATGTCTAAAGTAGATAAGTAATGAGGACCTATTGTATAGCACAAAAGAAGAAAAGAAGCTAGAATCTGTTTGCAGGACATATTAAGCTAACCTTAAAAATGCATTCCAATACACGTTGCTGCTACTGCTGATGCTAAGTCGCTTCAGTCGTGTCCAACTCTGTGCAACCCCAGAGACGGCAGCCCACCAGGCTCCCCCATCCCTGGGATTCTCCAAGCAAGAACACTGGAGTGGGTTGCCATTTCCTTCTCCAATGCATAAAAGTGAAAAATGAAAGTGAAGTCGCTCAGTCGTGTCCCACTCTTCGCGACACCATGGACTGCAGGCTACCAGGCTCCTCCATCCACAGGATTTTCCAGGCAAGAGTAATATATGTTCAGTTCAGTTCAGTTCAGTCGCTCAGTCATGTCCGACTCTTTGCAACCCCATGAATCACAGCACGCCAGGCCTCCCTGTCCATCACCAACTCCCGAAGTTCACTCAAACTCATGTCCATCAAGTCGGTGATGCCATCCAGCCATCTCGTTCTCTGTCGTCCCCTTCTTCTCCTGCCCCCAATCTCTCCCAGCATCAGAGTCTTTTCCACTGAGTCAACTCGTCGCATGAGGAGGCCAAAGTATGGGAGTTTCAACTTTAGCATCAGTCCTTCCATTGAACACCCAGGATTGATCTCCTTTAGAATGGACTGGTTGGATCTCCTTGCAGTCCAAGGGACTCTCAAGAGTCTTCTCCAACACCACAGTTCAAAAGCATCGATTCTTCAGCGATCAGCTTTCTTCACAGTCCAACTCTCACATCCATACATGACCACGGGAAAAACCATAGCCTTGACTAGACGGACCTTGGTTGGCAAAGTAATGTCTCTGCTTTTTAATATGCTACCTAGGTTGGTCATAACTTCCCTTCCAAGGAGTAAGCATCTTTTAATTTCCTGGCTGCAATCAGCATCTGCAGTGATTTTGGAGCCCAGAAAAATAAAGTCAGCCATTGTTTTCCCATCTATTTGCCATGAAGTGATGGGACCAGATGCCATAATCTTAGTTTTCTGAATGTTGAGCTTCAAGCCAACTTTTTCACATTAGGTACAGACAAAAACTGTTTGATTCTACTTATACGAGATACCTACAATAGTCAAATTCATAGAGCAAAAAAGTACATTGATAGGTGTCAGGGGCTGGGAGTGGGGGTGGGGAGGGAAAATGGGGAGTTAGTGTTTAATGGGGACAAAGTTTCAGTTTAGAAGCATGAAATATTTAACAGATGGATGATGGTAAGAGTTGCACAATAGTGGTAATGTACTTAGTGCCACTGAACTATACAGTTAAACATGGTTTAAAATAGTATGTTTTATACTATATGACTTTTACAATAAAAAATATCAAACAAAGAATTAATTCCTTTTTATTGTTGAATAGTATTCTATACTCTATTGTATACAAGCTTCCCTGTAGCTCAAACAGTAAAGAATCTGCCTGCTGTGCAGGAGACCAGGGCTCAATTCCTGGGTTGGGAAGTTCCTCTGGAGAAGGGAATGGCAATCCACTCCATTGTTCTTGCCTGGAGAATTCCATGGACATAGAAGCTTGGTGGGCTATAGTCTGTGGGGTTGCAAAGAGTCGGACACAACTGAGCGACTAACACACACACACATACATACATTCTATTGTATGAATATCACAATGCATTCTTCCACGTTTGGAGGGATGTTTGGATGACGCCAATTATTTAATTAGTATGCATAAAGCTGTTATGAACATAAGTATTCAAGTCTATGTATGAAGCCTATTTTTATTTATCAGGTGACTAGAAGTATAATGATTGAATCATATGGCTATTATTCATTTATTTTTTGTAAAAATCTGACAACTGTTTTCCAAAGTGGTTGCACCATTTTTTTTTCCCACTAGCAGTTCATTAGAGTTCTAGTTTCTCCATATCCTCACTATTACTTGGTATCATCAGTGTTTTCAATTTTAATAATTTTAATAGGCATATAGAAATATCATTGCAGTTTTGATTTACATTTCATTAATGACCATTAAGAAGAGGTAGTAAGAATACACAGAAGAACTATACAAAAAAGATACTCATAACCCAGATAATCATGATGATGTGATCACTCACCTAGAGCCAGACATCCTGGAATGTGAAGTTAAGTGGGCCTTAGGAAACATCACGATGAGCAAAGTTAGTGGAGGTGATGAAATTCCAGTTGAGTTATTTCAAATCCTAAAAGATGATGCTGTTAAAGTGCTGCACTCGATATGCCAGCAAATTTGGAAAACTCAGCAGTGGCCACAGGACTGGAAAAGGTCAGTTTTCATTCCAGTCCCAAAGAACAGCAATGCTAAAGAATGTTCAAACTACACAAAATTGCACTCATCTCACAGGCTAGCAAAGTAATGCTCAAAATTCTCCAAGCCAGGCTTCAACAGTAGTGAACCATGAACTTCCAGATGGTCAAGCTGGATTTACAAAAGGCAGAGGAACCAGAGATCAAATTGTCAACATCCGTTGGATCATCAAAAAAGCAAGAGAGCTTCAGAAAAGCATCTACTTCTACTTTATTGACTATGCCAAAGCCTCTGACCGTGTGGATCACAAAAAACTGTGGACAATTCTTTAAGAGATGGAAATACCAGACCACCTGACCTGCCTCCTGAGAAATTTGTATTCAGATCAAGAAGCAAAAATTAGAACTGGACATGGAACAACAGACTGGTTCCAAATAACTGGTTCCAAATCGGCAAAGGAGTACGTCAAGGCTGTATATTGTCACCCTGCTTATTTAACTTATATGCAGAGTGCATCATGAGAAATGCTGGACTGGATGAAGCACAAGCTGGAAACAAGATTGCTGGGAGAAATATCAATCACCTCAGATATGCAGATGACACATCCCTTATGGCGGAAAGTGAAGAAGACCTAAAGAGCCTCTTGATGAAAGTGAAAGAGAAGAGTGAAAAAGTTGGTTTACAACTCAACATTCAGAAAAGTAAGATCATGGCATCTAGTCCCATCACTTCATGGCAAATAGATGGAGAAACAGTGGAAACAATGACAGACTTCATTTTGGGGGCTCCAAAATCACTGCAGATGGTGATTACAGCCTTGAAATGAAAAGACGCTTGCTCCTTGGAAGAAAAGCTATGACCAACCTAGATAGAATATTAAAAAGTAGAGACATTACTTTGGCAACAAAGGTCTGTCTAGTCAAGGCTACGGTTTTTCCAGTAGTCATGTATGGATATGAGAGTTGGACTATAAAGAAAGCTGAGTGCTGAAGAATTGATGCTTTTGAACTGTGGTATTAGAAAAGACTCTTGAGAGTCCCTTGGACTGCCAGGAGATCCAACCCGTCAATCCTAAAGGATATCAGTCCTGAATATTCATTGGAAGGACTGATGTTGAAGATGAAATTCCAATACTTTGGCCACCTGATGGGAAGAACTGACTCATTTGAAAAGACCCTGATGCTGGGAAAGATTGAAGGCAGGAGGAGAAGGGGATGACAGAGAATGAGATGGTTGGATGGCATCACCAACTCAATGGATATGAGTTTGAGTAAACTCCAGGAGTTGGTGACGGACAGAGAGGCCTGGTGTGCTGCAGTCCATGGGGTCACAAAGAGTTGGACACGACTGAGCGACTGAACTGAACTGAACTAACTGAACTTGACTGATTTGGGAAGGACAACAATTAAATAAAGTGTCTATTCTAATTTTAGGTATTCTAAACCATTTTGTAAGTTCTTAAAATTCTAGAACCCTATTATCTTATTAATGTCTATTCTCTAAGCATTTACTACATTGCTTGAGACAAAATAGACAATTTTTTGTTGTTGTTTCCATAGCTAATATTAGGACTATTAGGATTGAGATTTGGTGAGTGAAAAAGCAAAGGCAGGGATAATTAGCATTTGTTCCTGGAGTTAAACGGGAAAAATTACATTTGCTTTTTCTTTAGCACACTTTGAGCAAATAATTCTTAATCAGTTTATGTCCAAGTTTCTAATACAAACATAGGTTGGCTGCAGACACTGAAAATTATTGAACTTAAGATAATTTTTAAACCAATTAGGAATTTATGGTTCTATACATACACTAAGGTGATATAGCTGAATGAGAGACTGTTTTTGCACTGCTCCGGAATGTCTTTTGAGGGGCTCTCAGTTACTTGGCACACAGGCTATTTGAATGTTCAACTTTCTTTTACTTTGGCTGACTTCTCTAGTTTAACAGCGTAGTTCCCACTCTACTGGAGGGAAACACAACTTAATAACAATCCTGTAACCAAAGGAACATCATGGTGCCCATCCAAGTTCCCAAGTGAGAGTGAGATGTACCAGCGTGTCACCATGCAAGGATTAAAGGACAGTTGCACAATGCATTTCACAACAACCATCAGACCGATCAACTGCCAAGATCATTTAATTGTTAAAGCAGGGAAAACCCATCAGCTTGAACTTTTTACAGCCTAAATAAATCTGTTCTCTTCCAACAGCCCACGTGGCCAAAAGACAATGCCCTATATGACTATATGTTACACATAAGCCAAGGTGTAAAATATTTTTTAATTTGTCCTATTAATCTTCTGATTCTCTTAAGCCTTATGTGATATTCTTAAAGTGTATTAATCCATTGTGTAATTAACACTTTACCTTTCTATTTTTTATACAGTTTGGAGAGATTTTTAAGTTTTTGTTTTTTTTTCCCATTGCTTCTGATTGTATGGGAAAATGAGGCCCAGGAATGATAAATTTGGGTGCTGGTGATGATGGAATAACAAACAAATGGATTTGCTCTGTTACCTGAAAAAGGAAAACATTCTAAACAAATATAAGAAACAAAAATGTAGAAGACATTTGAAATCAACAAACAAAGGAAGGTGATCCCTGAGAGATGGGCACCAAATAAGAGCACAATGATTACTCCAACTTGCTGTCATGAAGACAGAGGAGCCTGGTGAGCTGCAGACCATGGGGTCGCAAAGAGTCGGAAACGACTGAGCGACTTTACTTTCACTTTTCACTTTCATGCACTGGAGAAGGAAATGGCAACCCACTCCAGTGTTCTTGCCTGGAGAATCCCAGGAACGGGGGAGCCTGGTGGACTGCCGTCTATGGGGTCCCACAGAGTCAGACACGACTGAAACGACTTAGCAGCAGCAGCAGCAGCTGCCATGAATCTCCAGGCTTCAGTGCAGGGAGCAGGACTCAGAGTACTTTCTGAGTTGGGGAAGAGTGGGGAGATAGTCCAGGAAGACCATAATGCTAGATTTGCAGAGCAGAGTACCGGAGGGGTGATACCTGAGTTGAAAACCCTTGTGATTCTGTGGCATTAATGAATGAAATGAATGACCAAAAGGGAGTATAAAAATAGGCTTGAACATTTGAGCAACTGACTCTGAAAAAAGTGCAAAGATTTCATTAAGAATTAAGTCAGTCTTTTCCACAAATGTTGCTGAAATGACTAGGTAAGTATAATGTAAAACCAATAACTTTGATTAATACCTTGCAATGTATATAACAATTAACTCAGAACAGATTACAGTACTGATTTTAAAACTCAAAATGACAAAAGTTCTAAAAGGAAACAGGAGAAATTCTTTATGACCTTAGGTTAAATAAACACTTTATAGGTATAATCTCAAAACAATGGTTCATAAAAAAATAACACAGACAAATTGGGACTTCAATTTGCTCTGTTACCTGAAAAAGACAAACATTCTAAACAAATATAAGAAACAAAAGTGTGGAAGACATTTGAAATCAACAAAGGATGGTGATCCCTGAGAGATGGGCACCAAGTAAGAGCCTAATTAAAACACCTAATTAAAAACACCTACTTAAAAACACCTAATCTTCAAAAGACGCTGTAAAAAGAATGAAGAAACTAACCATAGACAAGGAGAAAATAGCCACATATAAGCAAAAATCAAATATATGATAAATGACTTGGATCAAGATACTAAGTATACAAATCTTAAACATAACAGAGAGGTCCTAGGTGGAAATGTACATTTGGAAGCTATCAGTAAACAGATAATTACTTAAAGACATACAATTTGATGAGCTCATCAAGAAGGTGGATGGAGAAAACTTAAGAAGTAGAAGGAAATGCCTTGGAGCACTCAGCTGTTAAACATTTTAAGAAAAGGAAAAAGCGCAGGAGACTGAGATGAGGGACTAATTATGTAGGAAGAAAACAAGGAGACTGCAATACTTAAAACACCATGATAAGAGTATTTAAGGGAAGAGGAAGTAGTCACTTATGTTCAATGATTTTGGGAGGTCAAATAAGTTGAGGAGTGAGAACTGACCATTCATTCTATCAATGGAGGCCATTGGTGACATTGACAAGGGTCCTATTTTGTGATGGAATAATAAAGGCCAAATTCTATTTGAAGTGGTGGATTTAGGAGAAAATTGGAGGTAAAGAACTGGAGATGGCCAGTCCTAACAATTCTCTCAAGGAACTTTGCTTTAAGGAGACCAGAAAGTTCGGGTGATACCAGGAGGAGGGGGAAGTGGAATCAAAAATTGTTCCTTTCCTCTGTACCAACATGAGAGAAATAACAGTGTGGGTGCTGACAGAGTTAACTCAGAAGATAGAAACAACTGATGATATAAAGTAGAGAGGGCAATTAATAGAGTGGCATTCTTGAGTAAATAAAAGGGAATAGGATCTGGGTCAGAGAGGAAAGAGTTAGCCTTAACTAGGGATATGGACAGCTACTGGCTATAAGATAGAAGAAAGCAAAGTATGTAGACATTAACTGGGGCTTCCTAGCTGGTGCTGGTGGTAAAGGAAATACCTACCAGTGCAGGAAATATAAGAGGTGCAGGTTCATTCCCTGGGTTGGGAAGATCACCTGAAGGAGGGCATGGCAATGCACTCCAGTATTCTTGCCTGGAGAATCCCATGGACAGAGGAGACTGGTGGGCTACAGTCCATGGGGTCCCAAAGAGTCGGACATGACTGAAGTGACATAACAAGCATGCATGTAGACATTGATACTGCAAAGTGGAAAGATATGACAGTAGGAGCTTATAAAAGTTCTATTCTGAGTGATTCCATTAGAGGCAGTGGTATACTATGGCTACTTTTGCTCAACAAAGGCAAAAGTAAATAGCTGTGACACAGATCATATGTCCCATAAATCCTAAAGTATTTACTATATGGTCCTTTTCAGGAAAAAAAAGAAAAGTTTGCCAAAGACATGGGAGCTTCTGAGTAATGTATTCAACAAAATTTTAACAAGTGTCTACTCTATACCATGCTCTTTACAAGTCAGTGGGATCGGAAAGGCTACTGAAATTGACATTATCTCCCATTTTTTCCCCTGCTCATGATGTCTGAATATTTTCCTCAACACACCATAGAAGGGGCTTCTGCAAGTTATCACAACTTAAATGACATATATAGTAGATAATCCCTGTCCTGCTTATTCCCTTGGCCAATTTTCAGCATGTTAATACATATATAGACTGGATGAAACTATGTCCTCAAGACCCTAGAATCATGCTTTCATCCTCTTTATGTGAACTTTCAGCACATCTGTCCAAAAACCAGGGACAATGACAATGTGCTCAATCGCTTCAGTCATGTCCAACTCTGTAATCCTGTGGACTGTAGCCTGCCAGCCTCCTCTGACAGACAACTTATAAATTACTGTGTTAGGAGTTTGGAAGACATCCACTCAGATGAATAAAGGAGGAGGTGTTGGGTCCACAGGAAGAAGTTAAAAATAGTAATTTGGGCTAGAAAGAAACACAATTTTAAGAATCATTATCATATAGATGATAGTTGAACCTATGGGAGCAGAAAAAAGAAGAAAAAAGAGAAGCATATGGGTTAGTCAAGGAAGTTAAAGGTAACCAGAAGATAATAGTATTGTACAGTCAATGAAATTCAATTAACTGCTCACTATATGCTAGGATAGATGTAGAATTTGAGCAAAGTCATATAATACAAAATGAAAGAGGAATAAGGTAGAAAACCAACTTGAACTTCCTAGATTACTTGGGGAGAAAATGTGTAAGATGGTACTTCATTGAATGAATTCACAAAATACAGCATTTAACCATATTTTGAACACATTTCTATGACTGTAAATTATTTAATGTCATTATGTTTACACAGCCAAGCCACCCAAGAAGTATTTTTATTTAGATTTTACACAATGTTTTTTTTCGCACTTTTACACAATTTATTCAGAATACCACATTCCTTGTCTGAATCCATTGATATCAGAGGTTTCCCAAAAGTGGCATCTTTGTTTCCACTTTTGTTTTGTTCCATCTTTTGTTTCCATCTTTGTTTCAAACTTGTTTTCATATTTTACATCTAACTCAACAAATATCAAAAGTAGTTATATTTATTAAATAATGGCCTAAAATTTTTGTTTACAACTTTCTCACTTATTTAGCCCTAATATATCGTTTCCCATGATAGCAGAATCAAAGCAGCATTGCCTGGTGATAACCTTTCCATCAGCTTGTTTCAATCCGTAATGAGCAATAAAGCTGTCACCTTCTTAATTCTTCCTCTGCCTACTGCTCTCTTTATGACCCTGAAGTTCATTTATAATGGGGGAAGCAGTTAGATGCACTCTTGCTGGGCTAGGTTCCCAGAAGTATACAGTTTCACAGAGAAAGCAAACTTTGGGGTTTTTTCACTCCCTTTTTTTAATTTTTAAAAATTTCTTCTTTTAAATAAAGGCAAGGGAAGCAGTTAAATATGTCGTTGATCTGATTAGAAAATTAGAAATCAAGTGGCACTGATTTTAAAACCTTGTATAAAATAATTTTTAACTAAGAAAAATGTTTTTCAGTAAATGTATTTTTAAGGAAAGCCTTTTCTGATATGTTTTCTAAGTCATTAATTTGGCCTTAGTGTCAGTCGTAGTATGGGTGGACAAATAACTGTAAAAATGGCATCCTTCTCTAAAATATTAATGCAGATCCAGGTTTCTTAGTCTTGGCACTATTGACCTTTTGGCTGAGAAACATTTGTTTGTGGGAGGCAAGCCACTTCAGTACTCTTGCCTAGAAAATCCCATGGATGGAGGAGCCTGGTAGGCTGCAGTCCGTGGGGTCGCTAAGGGTGGGACACGACTGAGCGACTTCACTTTCACTTTTCACTTCACACATTGGAGAAGGAAATGGCAGCCCGCTCCGGTGTTCTTGCCTGGAGAATCCCAGGGACGGGGGAGCCTGGTGGGCTTCCGTCTATGGGGTCACACAGAGTCGGACACGACTGAAGTGACTTAGCAGCAGCAGCAACATCCTGTGTAACATGGGATGTCTAACAGTATCCCTGGCCACTACTCACTTGATGCCAGCTGTAACCCTCAAATTATGATAATCAAAAATGTTTCCAGACATTGTCAAGTGTCCCTGGGGATGGAGGACCATAGAGAAGGAGGATGAGAATAACTAAGGCAAATTTAACAAAATCAATCTTATTTAATGCTAATTATTGAAGAAAATTTTAATGCAGAGGTTTTTGGGTTTTAGCTTGTTTTTATTTTCCTTCCTTCCTTCCTTACTGTCTTCTTTCTTTTTCCCTTCCTTCTTTTCTTGCTTTAATGCATAAATCCTTATTCAGCAAAAATTTTACATGACAGTCCACTATGTAAAATTTTACATAAAATTCTAATGCGTAAAATCTAACCTATGAGCTGAACTCCTTGAAATGTATTGTCCTGAGACTTAGTGGATCTATCATTATTTTTATTCTCTGTTTTTTATGATGTTATAAAATCTTGCTGCCCCAGAAGAGGCTGCTGCTCCCAGGGTTAATCCTTCCTCAGCAATAGGCTCGACTGAGAACACATCTCTCATATACAAACCAACCAATCCCGAGTCTATAACTCCCACCACCTCCTTATCCAGCCCTCACATGCCAAGCCAGTACCACTTGCCCTCTGTCTCAGACAACCACAGATCACCCCTTTAGCCCAAAACCTGCTGGAATTATTCAAACTAGCCAGTCCTAAGCTACATCCCTTACTCTACCTGCCCTTTCTTATGAAATCCTCAGTAAAGCCCCTGGTCTAGACTAGCCTTTTGCCCCTGTCTTCGGCCCCCTGACCAAAACCTGGGCACTTCCTTTGTGGTCCTCCACAGCATGTAGTGACCCTGCTCTTTGGGACCTGAGTAAAATGAACTTCCTCCAAGCCTCATGCTCTCTTCTCCCTGTGGCCACATCAACTTAACCGTGGAAGTAAGCATCCATTTACTTTTACACAGAAGTCCAATGTATACAATTTTACATAAGAACTAATACATAAAATTCTTACAGATGACCTGCTCTCCTTGAAAATGTGTGGTCCTGAGACTTACAATAGTAATCAAGTTTTTATTTCTGTATTTTATGATATTTTTGAGTTGTGAACAACACTTTCAGTCTTAAAACACTGACCTCTTGACTCTGCCTTATCTTCCAACTCTCCAGTGTAACGACTACTAAACAGGTCATGTCTGTATCTTGACTTCTTTAATCCACATAAATTAATTAATATAGGTCTTCTCACCTCAGATTTACAGAAGCCTAGATATTAAGCAGTTGCCCAAATTTAATTGCAATTTTTTCCCACAGAAAAATACTTTCTCAAACTGAGTTTTAAATAAGGGAGAGACACTATATTAGGCTTGTGCTATATGTGGTAGATTATGCCAATTTCACTACATCACTACATGTATATGTGGTAGATTATGCCAATTTCACTACAATACTACCGCACAATTTCACTCATCTCACACGCTAATAAAGTAATACTTGAAATTCTCCAAGCCAGGCTTCAGTAATATGTGAACTGTGAACTTCCAGATGTTCAAGCTGGTTTTAGAAAACGCAGAGGAACCAGAGATCAAATTGCCAACATCTGCTGAATCACTGAAAAAGCAAGAGAGTTCCAGAAAAACATCTATTTCTGCTTTATTGACTATGCCAAAGCCTTTGACTGTGTGGATCACAATAAACTGTGGAAAATTCTGAAAGAGATGGGATACCAGACCACCTGACCTGCCTCTTGGGAAACCTGTATGCAGGTCAGGAAGCTACAGTTAGAACTGGACATGGAACAACAGACTGGTTCCAAATCGGAAAAGGAGTATGTCAAGGCTGTATATTGTCACCCTACTTGTTTAACTTATATGCAGAGTACCTCATGAGACACGCTGGGCTGGCTGAAGCACAAGCTGGAATCAAGATTGCCCGGAGGAATATCAATAACCTCAGATATGCAGATGATACCACCCTTATGGCAGAAAGTGAAGAGGAACTCAATGGTCTCTTGATGAAAGTGAAAGAGGAGAGTGAAAAAGTTGGCTTAAAGCTCAACATTCAGAAAACTAAGATCATGGCATCTAGTCCCATCACTTCATGGCAAATAGATGGGAAAACAGTGACTGACTTTATTTTTCTGGGCTCCAAAATCACTGCAGATGGTGATTGCAGCCTTGAAATTAAAAGATGCTTACTTCTTTTAAGGAAAGTTATGACCAACCTAGATAGCATATTAAAAAGCAGAGACATTACTTTGCCAACAAAGGTCCATCCAGTCAAGGCTATGGTTTTTCCCGTGGTCATGTATGGATGTGAGAGTTGGACTATAAAGAAAGCTGATCTCCAAAGAATTGATGGTTTTGAACTGTGGTGTTGGAGAAGACTCTTGAGAGTCCCTTGGACTGTAAGGAGATCCAACCAGTCCATTCTAAAGGAGATCAATCCTGGGTGTTCATTGGAAGAACTGATGCAAAAGCTGAAACTCCAATACTTTGGCCAGATCCTGCGAAGAGCTGACTCGTTAGAAAAGACCCTGATGCTGGGAAAGATTGAGGGCAGGAGGAGAAAGGGACGACAGATGATGAGATGGTTGGACTGCATCATCGACTCAGTGGACATGGGATGGGTGGCCTCCAGGAGTTGGTGATGGACAGGAAGGCCTGGCGTGCTGCGGTTCATGGGGTCGCAAAGAGTCAGACATAACTGAGGGACTGAACTGACTGAACTGATGCCAATATTAAGGATTGAATGTTGTCATTATGTACTTTGTGGATTAGTTTCAGCCTGACCCATCTAAGTTCTTGCCATTACTTTGTTTCCCTACAATTGACTGAATTTAAACTGCAATGCAAATTTAAATGTGTTACTTTTTCTCAGAACCGCATAATGACTAGCATAATTTATCATATATAAGTTAAGCTCCTTAAGGTAGGATATGGGGGTTCTCCAATGCCTAGCTTTCCATGCTCATAACTCATGAATATTATTCTACTGCTTAGAACTTTTCCTGTATCTACTCCCACCTTTGCATCAATATGAGTGTTTCTGACATGGAAGCTTCTACATCTCTGCTTGGAAGAGACCTTTCCTTTTAGCTGATTCCTTTTCATTTATTACAACTAAATTTACAAATTATCAACCTTAGTAAAACCTTCCTTAGTAACTCTACTTTTAACTCAAGGTTATATACACTTGTTTCTATTCTTAATGTTTAAATAATAACCCATTATCTCTCTATCATTACTTATAGATCATAGCAATATATCTGTCTGTTTTTCAAGGTTTGCTTTTTTTTTTTCTCGCTGCATTCCGTGGTTTGTGGGATCTTAGACCCCAACCAGACATCGCACCTGGGACCAGGCAGTGAGTGCTAAGTCCCAACTACTGGACAACCAGGGAATTCTCTGTAATTACCTATTTTAATGATTATCTCCTCTACTATATGACAATTTTATGAGGACAACATTGTGGAACTGATTTTATAGTCACTTGAATAGACTATTAATATGGGAATTGAGGTCTTCCCAGGTGGTGCTAGTGGTAAAGAACCCGCTTGCTAACACAGGAGATGTAAGAGAGGCAGATTCAATCCTTGGGTCAGGAAGATCCCCTGGAGGAGGGCATGGTAAACCACTCCAGCATTCTTGTCTGGAGAAATCACATGGCCTGGCAGGCTATGGTCCATAGAGTCACAGAGAAGTGACCAGTTGAAGTGACTTACCAGAAATGACCAACACAGTTGAAGTGACTTAGCATGCATGCATGGAAATTGTAAATATAAATCTTTGTTAGCTACATGGATTAATTTCATCTTCGTATCCTCGGCTTACAACTAGGTTAAATTTTTATAATGGTCCTTCAAAAATAATCTTTTAAAAATAGAACAGTCTCCTTAGCTTGCCTAGAATATTCTATTGAGTGCAAATCTCAATTGAGAAGGTATGAAGAGATTTACAGAAATTCATTACCTTTTTTTGAAAAATAATTATGTGACTTTTTTTCTTACTGATTGCCACCGGCAGACTCATCTTTGAGGATAAAGGATGGCATATATATTTGGGGATATTTTAACAGTAACAGAAGTAGGACATCACTCATTGAGCCTCTAAGCCACCTGAATTTATATGCATTTTAATTTCTGAAATTAAATTAAATAAATGGGGAAGTCAGCAGTGGAAGTCAATGGTTTAGAAAAATATAATTTTATACAATCTTGTTGAGATAAATTATCTTTTTATAAAACCTAAAATACTAGGGACACTATGTATAAAATCTTCCCTTGTAGCTCAGTGGAAAGAATCTGCCTGCTAATGCAGGGGCGACTTGTTCAATCCCTGGGTCAGGAAGATCCCCTAGAGGAGGAAATGGCAACCCACTCTCATATTCTCACCTGGGAAATTCCATGAACAGAGTCTGACGAGCCACATGCAGTCCATGGGGTTGCAAGAGTCGGACATGACTTAGCAACTAAACAACAGCAACAAATATAAAAGCTTAGGTGATCCTTAACTGAAGTCAAAAGGGTTTGCAATCAGGTAAGCAAAGGTTTCAAGGTGGTGCGTGTTAATTTATGATTGTCCTTGTTCAACTTGTTTGTCCTTTATGAATCCTTAGTGATTTTTCTCACTCATACTCTCATGCCCTAGAATTCTTGTTATTCTGTCTTTCCTTCCCTGTATGGTCAGAAAACTGCATCGGAAGCTAAATGGGAAAATGTGTCCTACTTTAACCTGGTAAAATTCTTTAATAGACCCTGGAAATGAATTCTCACTTGATTATATCTGTAAATTAAGGCTGACATATCATTCATTAGAGATGAATGCTAAATGATCTCTTCTTGGAAAGCATCTTTCAGCTAAGATCACTAAAGCCCTGTGTGTATGTAGTATTCAACAGGGATATAATATATGAATAATTATAATGTGAGTCACTGTGATTCTCTGTCTTTGCAAAAGCAAGTCTTTTTGAAAACTGTGGGCTTTTTTCAAAATTATCTTTGTTTTCTCTGCTTAGTAGCATCCAGGGCTCAGAGTTCTACTGTCAATCTTCCTTGAGGTAAAAGTAAATGTCTGAACTTTCCCAGATGGTCATGTTGGAACTTAATTGCAGACACACCTCTTGCTACAATTATGTGTGAAAGTTAGAACTAACTTCTCTTAGAAGCCTACAGAATGTTAGTCATTGCATCATGATTATAATACTATGAGGCAGAGTTATTATGCCAATTTTATAAATGACAGGAGCAAATATTATTACAGTACCATGAGACTTCCCCAGTGGTCCACCAGCTAAGACTCTGTGCTTCCAATGCAGGGGCCCAGGTTCTATCCCTGGTCAGGGAAATAGATCCCACATGCTGCAACTAAGAGTTTGCGTGCCTCAAGTAAATATCTCCTCATACTTCAACTAAAGATCCTACATGCTGCAACAAAGATGGAACATCCTGCATGCTACAACTAAGTCCAAGCATGGTCAAATAAATAAATGAAGTAAAATATAATTTTTTTAAAAAGTACTGCGATTGGCTTCACCTACTTAGTCTACATAATTAGCTAAAGGAAAGAAACATTTCAAGGTCAAAGTACAGTTAGGTCTTGCAGTTTGGGATACTCAGCAAGACCTGGCAGGTATGTCGAGTGCCCATGGAGGACTCTTAACAGACTCACAGACTTCATTCACAAAACTGAGGTCACGCAGATGGACAAGCCTCTCTGCTCCTTCAGTTGAATTCACTTCAGACTGCTCACCCCTAAGCACACCCATACTTGCTTCTTAGATCATCACTGCAAAGACTGATGGCCCACTGTTTACACTCTCTCTTTCTAAATCTGGAAAGAGATTTTCCACTTTCTGTGATTCTCATTACATTTTACATGCGGACTACCACGATGATGCACACTAGGTCTCATCTTTTGGTTTGTTGTTGATCCTTTGTACTCTGCACTCTAATACTTGAAGGCAGAACAGGATAGTGATTAAAAGCATAAATTTGGACATCAGATTGTGGAATTTCCAATGACATCATCAGTTTTTTAAAGTTGTGTGATATTGGGAAGTGAATATAAAATCTCAGTTCTTCAGTCTCTACATCTGTAATACGGACATTGAATACACATACTTCAAAGAGTAATAGTAGGAACAACTGAGTGAAAACAGAGAGCCAATTGGAAGAATGCTTGTCACACAGTAAGCACTCTATAAGTGTTAATATCATCATCACCACCACCACACCATCATTATGATATACATTCTCACCATTGTACCAAAGCTGTTTTATCAGTACCACTTAAGTAACTTATTTTTTTGAAAGCAATGGTTATTTGTCAGTCTTTGTTATCTTTGACTCAACATGTGCAAAACATTTTCTTGTTGACCATTGTGTCAGACAGAGTCCAGCAAGGAAGCAAACTACTCTATATAAGGAGTATGGTGTGAGTCCTAGAAGTTAGTTGCTTACAAAATCGTATGATGGATTGAAGGACTGGAAGCCAGAAAGTGCACCTTTTTACTACTGAATCCAAGAGCACATTGTCATTGATGAGAATCAGAGGTCAGGATGCTCTACTTCCTTCCTACACCCCTTCTACTTCCACCATTATGAATACCATTCACACTCATAAAGCTAGGCTCAAGCTACCAGAATCTCTAAACTATTTCTGGCAATCACATTTCACACTATTGCTTGTTAACAAACTGAAACAGGAAAGAGACCTACATCTCACATCATCCTTGGCAAAAGAGTTTTGATCATGTCATTTACAGCTTCTTTTATTCTTTTTCTTTTGTCTTGAAAGTTGTTTCCTAATAACTTCAACTGTCACCTCCCTTTCAGTTCAATCTCTCAGTTGTGTCCAACTCTTGGGACCCCATGGACTGCAGCATGCCAGGCCTGCCATCACCAACTCCCAGAGCTTGCTCAAACTCATGTCCATCAAGTCAGCGATGCCATCCAACCATCTCATCCTCTGTCATCCCCTTCTCCTCCTGCCTTCAATCTTTCCCAGCATCAAGGTCTTTTCAAATGAGTCAGTTCTTAGCATCAGGTGGCAAACATATTGGAGATTCAGCTTCAGCATCAGTCCTTCCAGTGAATATTCAGGACTGATTTCCTTTAGGATGGACTGGTTGGATCTCCTTGCAGTCCAAGGGACTCTCAAGAGTCTTCTCCAACACCACAGTTCAAAAGCATCAATTCTTTGATACTCAGCTTTCTTTATAGTCCAGCTCTCACAGCCATACATGACCATTGGAAAAACCATAGCTTTGTCTCAATGGACCTTTGTTGGCAAAGTAATGTCTCTGCTTTTTAGCATGTGGTCTAGGTTGGTTATAGCTTTTCTTCCAAAGAGCAAGAATCTTTTAATTTCATGGCTGCAGTCACCATCTACAGTGATTTTGGATCCCCCCAAAATAAAGTCTTTCACTGTTTCCATTGTTTCCCCATCTATTTGCCATGAAGTGATGGGACTGGATGCCATGATCTTAGTTTTCTGAATGTTGAGTTTTAAGCCAGCTTTTTCACTCTCCTCTTTCACTTTAATCAAGACGCTTTTTAGTTCTTCTTCATTTTCTGCCAAAGGGGTGGTGTCATCTGTATATCTGAGGTTTTTGATATTTCTCCCAGCAATCTTGATTCCAGTTTGTGCTTTATCCAGCTCTCCCTCTAGCTCTAGCTAACTACCAAATCCTTACTCATAACTCTGACCTTCTTTCCCTAATTTCAAGTACATAACTCCAAGCATTATTGGAAATTTCCACATGTGTCATACAAAAGCCTCAAATTCAATGTTTATAGCATAATGAAACAAACACAAAAGTAAATCAAGCTGTCTCTCTGTATGCATGATTTTAATTAGTGATACATTTTTTCCTAAGTGTCCAGGTGCAAATTTTTGTTTTTCACAATCTCAAATTTCTCCTCCTCTTGCTTGATACATAGTTCAATGATAGAAAATCTAAGAGTAAATAGACTGCATGATCTTCAAATGAACTTCCATAAACACCAAATCTTTTACTTTGGCTTTTCCTGGAAAGGGTCAGTAACAACTGGAATTTGTACTCACTAACAGAGCCTGATGTTACTGTACATTTTGGAGGATTCTGAATTTCAGTGTATTTTTACATTTAACTCTGTACAGTTAGGAATGCTAACATCTTACTATGGAAACTGAAGAGTCTAACAAAGACACTCACTGAGGGAGAAGTTGTTACAACATAGAATATAAAATTACTGGCAAGAAGTTGTATAAAATCAGATAGATTCAAATTGCATCTTTGATGCTGTGCATGTCCTTGGGGAAGTTACTTAAAATCTCAAATCCCAGGCTTCAGTTCAGTTCAGTCACTCAGTCATGTCCGACTCTTTGTGACCCCATGAATCACAGCACGCCAGGCCTCCCTATCCATCACCAACTCCCAGAGTTCACTCAAACTCATGTCCACAGAGTCGGTGATGCCATCCAGCCATCTCATTCTTTGTCGTCCCCGTCTCCTCCCACCCCCAATCCTTCCTAGCATCAGAGTCTTTTCCAGTGAGTCAACTCTTCACATGAGGTGGCCAAAATATTGGAGTTTCAGTTTTAGCATCAGTCCTTCCAATGAACACCCAGGATTGTTCTCTTTAGAATGGACTGGTTGGATCTCCTTGCAGTCCAAGGGACTCACAAGAATCTTCTCCAGCACCACAGTTCAAAAGCATCAATTCTTCGGCGATCAGCTTTCTTCACAGTCCAACTCTCACATCCATACATGACCACGGGAAAAACCATAGCCTTGACTAGACGGACCTTGGTTGGCAAAGTAATGTCTCTGCTTTTTAATATACTATCTAGGTTGGTCATAACTTTCCTTCCAAGGAGTAAGCGTCTTTTAATTTCATGGCTGCAATCAGCATCTGCAGTGATTTTGGAGCCCAAAAAAATAAAGTCTGACACTGTTTCCACTGTTTCCTCATCTATTTCCCATGAAGTGATGGGACCAGATGCCATGATCTTTGTTTTCTGAAAGTTGAGCTTCAAGCCAACCTTTTCACTCTCCTCTTTCACTTTCATCAAGAGGCCTTTGAGTTCCTCTTCACATTGTGCCATAAGGGTGGTGTCATCTGCATATCTGAGGTTATTGAGATTTCTCCCAGCAATCTTGATTCCAGCTTGTGCTTCTTCCACATGATGTACTCTGCATAATAAGTTAAATAAGCAGGGTGACAATATACAACATTGACGTACTCCTTTTCCTATTTGGAACCAGTCTGTTGTTCCATGTTCAGTTCTAACTGTTGCTTCCTGACCTGCTTACAGGTTTCTCAAGAGGCAGGTCAGGTGGTCTGGTATTCCCATCTCTTTCAGAATGTTCCACAGTTTATTGTGATCCACACAGTCAAAGGCTTTGGCATAGTCAATGAAGCAGAAATAGATGTTTTTCTACAACTCTCTTGCTTCCTCCATGATCGAGCAGATGTTGGAAAATTGATCTCTGGTTCCTCTGCCTTTTCTAAAACCTGCTTGAACATCTGGAAGCTCACGGTTCACATATTGCTGAAGCCTGGCTTGGAGAGTTTTGAGCATGACTTTACTAGCGTGTGAGATGAGTGCAATTGTGCGGTAGTTTAAGCATTCTTTGGCATTGCCTTTCTTTGGGACTGGAATGAAGACTGACCTTTTCCAGTCCTGTGGCCACTGCTGAGTTTTCCAAATTTGCTGGCATATTGAGTGCAGCACTTTCACAGCCTCATCTTTCAGGATCTGAAATAGCTCAATTGGAATTCCATCACCTCCACTAGCTTTGTTCGTAGTGATGCTCTCTAAGGCCCACTTGACTTCATATTCCAAGATGTCTGGCTCCAGGTGAGTGATCACACCATCATGATTATCTTCATCATGAAGATCTTTTTTGTACAGTTCTTCTGTGTATTCTTGCCACCTCTTCTTAATATCTTCTGCTTCTGTTAGGTCCATACCATTTCTGTCCTTTTTCGAACCCATCTTTGCATGAAATGTTCCCTTGATATCTCTAATTTTCTTGAAGAAATCTCTTGTTTTTCCTATTCTGTTGTTTTCCTCTATTTCTTTGCATTGATCCCTGAGGAAGTCTTTCTTATCTCTCCTTGCTATTCTTTGGAATTCTGCATTCAGATGCTTATATCTTTCCTTTTCTCCTTTGCTTTTCACTTCTCTTCTTTTCACAGCTATTTGTAAGGCCTCCTCAGACAGCCATTTTGCTTTTTTGCATTTCTTTTCCATGGGGATGGTCTTGGTCCCTGTCTCCTGTACAATGTCACAAACCTCCATCCAGAGTTCATCAGGCACTCTATCAGATCTAGACCCTTAAATCTATTTCTTACTTCCACTGTATAATCATCAGGGATTTGATTTAGGTCATATCTGAATGGTCTAGTGGTTTTCCCTACTTTCTTCAATTTAAGTCTGAATTTGGCAATAAGGAGTTCATGATCTGAGCCACAGTCAGCTCCTGGTCTTGTTTTTGCTAACTGTATAGAGCTTCTCCATCTTTGGCTGCAAAGAATATCCCAGGCTTACTTAAGTGTAAAAGAAAGGTTAAAATGATACCCACATTATAAGGAGGTCATTATGAAGAATAAATGTGATAATGATACAATAAAGTTCTTAATTCAATACTAGTCTCAAAATCCAAACAAACAATATATTTTGGTTTATATTATCGTCACTTATATTGATGCCATCCTTCCTGTTTTTTGATTGTTTTAAGGTCATGCTGGAGTTAGTATAATTTGATAGTCATTATTATACCTTATAGATTCACAGCTATAAAACTAAGTAGAAAACCTTAGGAAACTGTGGTATGGATTCTATGGAGAATCCTTGGGTTCATGTGGGTAACAGATGTACTATGTTGAGTAGATTGGAAGGCAATAAGAAATAAATTGGTCTGGCTTTAATCCTCACAATCAATTTATAAGTATTGGCACTTAATATAATTCAGTTGATAAAAATTAATGTATTTAATACAATTATCTTTGGTGTTGGGCTGGGAGGGACATATTTAGGCATCAAACAGAATTTGAAAACCATTGCCCCGAGTCATCAGTAAACATTGTTCTCTTCTACTAAACATTATTGATATTAGTAGGCTGTGTCAATATCTATTAGTAAATGTGAATTTTAAAAAATTCAGCTGAAAGTGGAAAGTGTTAGTCACTCAGTCGTGTCCAACTCTTTGTGAAAGTCGACCCCATGGGTTATAGCCCACCAGACTCCTCTGTCCATATTATTCTGCAGGCAAAAACCTGGAGTGGGTAGCCATTCCCTTCTCTGGGGGATCTTCCCTACCCAGGGATTGAAGCTGAGTCTTCCACACTGCAGGTAGATTCTTTATCATCTGAGCCACCAGGAAAGACCCTTAAATTCAGCTACATACAACAAGTATGTTAAACTGTACAACATGTTTTACTATACTAGAGAAAATGCTAATCTCTCACACCTTTTTCAGTTTTTAAATAAATTTCCTTTTTTAAAACTCTGTAGTTTTATTATTTATATATTTATGGCCATGCCACACAGCTGTGGTATCTTATTTCCCAGATCAGGGATAGAATCCATGCCCCCTGCAGTGGAAGCATGGAGTCTTAACAACTGGATTGCCAAGTAAGTACCTATTTCTTTTGATAGTTTTGACAATCACTTTGATTGTACGTTGTAATAAGATTGAAAGAACTCCCTAGAATCATTGATTATAAATCACCAGGGATTACACAAACTTGCACTTTGGGTCAGTGACTGTCTTACAAAGATATTGTAACTGTTAAGCAGGTTCCTGTAACTCTATACATGGAGTTCAATTAGAATTCCTTAAATAAATTCCTTATTATTTGCTAGATAATGATTTAATTAGTTTGAACATAATTTGTCATTATGCTTGTCTCTAACTTCAATTCTGAAAAAAAAAATCTTTATTTTTCTACCTTAAATTTCAAAATACTGAATTTTGTCAAAATGCAGATAAGTTTCTTCCCTGTATATACCAGCAGCTGTTAGAAACTTTTTTCCCCATCTCTGACAGACTCTTAGATGTACCCACTGTGTATAACTGCCAAGCAGATTTGGGAGGTCACAGAAGAACAGGGCTGGAAAAATGAGAACATCACGGGGAGGAAGAAGTCCTCACCAAGGCATGAGCACACATTGTTCCCCACCACACAGAACGTGTCAGTCTGCAGAGCACACCCTGGGACCTCCCACCATAGATACACTTCTGGTTTCAACTGGGAGAAGCAATAAGTTGACAGTCTCTGCTTCCTCATGGAAGCCAGAGACTTGCTGAAAACTGATATCATTTGGGCCTGTCTCCCTGCAAGACAAAGAACATAACATCCAAAAGAGTGAAACATATTCTCCCCACGTTGCTGGGGGAGGGTAGGGCGGGGAGGTCTCTGCCTCCTTGGCACAGCCAACTTTAACGGGAAGACAGCAGAGTTTTGCAAGGCAAGGGAGCTGGGGGAATGCTCTGAAAACCACACCTCCGCCTTTTGGCACTGGACATCAACTGAAAATCATTCTTTGGGGACTGGTTTTTGGAAAGCTTTTATGCTCATGATGAAAGCACAAGTTCTAACAGAAGGTCTGTCATAGGACTAGAGCTTAGAAAGCAAATAGCACAAGCACATTCTTAATGAAAAGCCAGTGCTCTCAGGAGACAGCAGCCCACTTGGATTGGAAGGCTACGTTAAGGATAAAGACATCGCCATGATGGGGGCTTCCCAGGTGCCACTAGTGGTAAAGAATCTTCATGCTAATGCAGGAGACCTGGATTTGATCCCTGGGTCAGGGAGATGCCCTGAAGGGGAAAATGGCAACACACTCCAGAATTCTTGCCTGGCAGGCTACATTCCACGGGGTCACAATGAGTCGGCCAGCACTGAGCACATAGTATTGTATTCTTTAGGGAGGTAAAATGTACAGAAATGTAACCTTTGTAGGAATTGTATGTGTGTGTGTGTGTGTGTGTGTGCGTTCTCAGTCACTTCAGTTGTGTCAGACTCTGCGACCCCATGGACTGTAGCCCTCCAGGCTCCTCTGTCTGTGGGATTCTCCAGGCAAGAATATTGATGTGAATTGCCATGCCCTGCTCCAGTGGATCTTCCTGATCCAGGGATCAAACCTGTGTCTCCTGCATTGCAGGCAGATTCTTTACCACTGAGCCACCAGGGAAGCCCATGGTAGGAATTAGTACATCCTAAAAGAATGGTACAGATGAATTTCTCATGGGATCAAAGAAGGAAAGAACAGTTACTTTCATTGAAAGAAATTACCAAAAGCTTTATAGAGGAGATGCCACCTATAAACAGTACTCAGTAAAGAAAAACTATAACAGTAAGTTTGGAGGCTTCCCACTTCAGGGAAACGATTGTGCCGTGTTATTTTACCTTTATTGAATTAAAAGTAATTAGAATCTATTCAGCTAAAGCATCCTATTGGAATTTTAAATGGGGTTATATTACATTTATAAATTAAGTTGGAGAGAATGGATATCTTAAAAATATTTAGTCTTAGTCTACCAGCTTATCTCACTGAATTAACCTGATTTTCTCTAATTTGACTGAGAAGAGAATATCAGACTTTCACTTTCTCATATAATATCCATTTTCCATTGTTCCATCATGTAGTTTATTTTGTCTTGATAAGTGTTTGGATTTCTTGTCATTAAGATATTATTGGGATCTGAGTGCAGGGTAAGATCATAGAATGACCCTGTCTAAAAATAATGCCTGCCTCTGTGCTGAGTGTAATAAAGACTATGTTGCTTCAAGACAGAAAATGTACCTTCCAATGAGATTCACTCTTGTTGTGTGTTTTCCTAACCTTTGCCACATTCATCTTTCTACACACACTAGGCCTTCTGAAGTCTGAAAACAGAAAGCTAAGACTCCCTGAATTAGAGTGGATTAAAGGAATAAATTCATGGTGAGAAATGTATTCCCTGATGAGAGACATTTTTCTACCTACCTCACAGGGTCACAACCTTTGAGGCCGGCTATTTCTGTGGGAAATGGTAATTATAATCAGTTTTTTAATTTCAATAAAAATATACTTAGGAGAAGATTGTTTTTCTCTGAACCAATAAACTACGTCTAAATTTAGGAACCAGCCCAAAAGCATTATAGTCCCATGGAGAAATAGTTAATGGGTCATCTCCATATTGCTAAAGATTTTATAGGACATTATTAACTGTTTCATAAGCACTTAAAAATGCCCAGATATGTATGGTTTAGGATTCCATTTGAGGGGTTTTCTGAGACCTTTGTGTCTGTTCTTAGACCAATCATCAGTAGATTCCAGGTCAGGAAACCATGATCTGTATTGTTTAATATGACTTAAAAGTGAAAGTGCTATGGTGCTTCAGTTGTGTCTGACTCTGTGCAACCCTATGGACTGTAGTCCACCAGGTTGCCCTGGCCATGAGATTCTCTAGGCAAGAATACTGGAGTGAGTTGCCATGCCCTTCTTCCTGACCCAGGGATCGAACCTGCGCCACTTACCTCTCCTGTATTCGCAGGCGAGTTCTTTACCACTAGTGCCACTTAAAAGTGTAAGAAGCAGGTACAAATGGTGGAGTTAAGCCCAATCTCCATGAGATGATCATAGCATCTGATGAAAATTGAAAAAGTTCTGGAGATGAACAGGATCCATGACTAAGGACTCAGAGATAGTATTCTCCCGTAATTCTCCTCAAGAAAAAAAAAAGGAAAAATATTTAAACAAGTTATTTAAGCCATGTTAATATGCTTTTAAGTCGGGCTTGCCTCGTGGCTCAGTGGTAAAGAATCTTCTTGCAATGAAGGAGATGGAGGTTCAATCCTTGGGTCAGGAAGATCCCCCTGGAGAAGAAAATGGCAACTCATTCCAGTATTCTCGGACATACCTTAATGTGTAAACAAAAAAAACATATGTTTTAAAAATGAACACATAAAACAATGAGAAATTTTGTCAGATCAACAATTTTATATCATGCATTCAAAACATGGATAATCAAAGACCAATGCTAATTTTAGCTGAAATTAAAAATAAAAAATTTATTTTACATATTCAACAATATTCTTCATTATATTCATCATAATATCTTGCTCAATAGCAGGAAACTTGTCCCAAAGTATGTAGCTGCTTTGAAATAACATGAGTTTGAGTGAATTCCGGGAGTTGGTGATGGACAGGGAGGCCTGGCGTGCTGTGATTCATGGGGTCGCAAAGAGTCGAATACGACTGAGTGACTGAACTGAACTGAACTGATTATCAATTTTGGTAACATATAAAAATTCATTTGCTTTATTTCAAATCAGCTTTAATCATTACCATTACAGACACTCCTTCACCTTTAAGTAAAAATGACTACATGTCTTATTGAAAAGTGACAGGGAGAACTGTTGGGCCAGAAAAAAAACTTTAAAGAGCAAACAAGGTTGAAAGAGACACTTGGCTTAACGTTATGGTTTCTTACACAGAGTAACACGAATGCTCAGAGAATCACTTTCAAGTCTTGCTCTCACACTCCTAAGGTCAGGGAAAACTTATTGAAAGTGTTTCTTTAGTGTGCAGGCCAATTTTCTTCACATTCTATCAAGCTGCTCCAGCATGGTGATGCGATTAGAAAATTTTTAGGCTAAAAAACCTAGAAATCTTGATAATGAGAAGCTCATTTCTGCCCTTAAAAAATAATGGAAGTCCTAGAGGAATGGCAATCCAAATTCAATGAAAGAAACTAAGCTTTCACCCAAAACTTTGATCACATTACAGAAAAAATCAATGGCATAAAATTAATGCTGGCTCTCACTTGGAGCCAATGCCCAATTTGACAGAGCATAGAGCCAATATGAAAAAATCCAAAGCATTGAATAGCACCAAAGGCAAATCCAGGTTTTGTGGCACCTGAAACTTACATAAATCGTGAGTCCTTCTTTTAGAAGACTAATTTTAGGAAACACTTTGCACAATTTACAGACACCACCAAGCACGTAGTGCCATGGTTCTTAGAAAAATCTTTGCAAGAGCCCATGTAAGTTACAAGCCTGAAAGGCTTCTTTGCCTTCACAATATAACTGCCTCCGCGATATTGACATGATGAAGAAATATTTGACTTGAATATCTATTTCATGCAACTGTTAGAGACTATGTGATAAAATTATGCCAAGGGTAAAATTAGCACGTTTCGATAAATTTTTATTTCTTTCCCCATCTTTTCTGTGCAATAGCAAAAGATATCAACAATTGATTTTAAAAGGTAACCAAATGCTAAGAGAACCCTTTGAGACAGTTCTGTACAGGAAAATCTCATAACTTATGTATATAGAATTTTAAATAGCAGATATTTTGATATTGTTATTTCAAAGCAAGCAACTCTCGCAGCTTGGAGATATTAACACTTTTTAAAGCACTTAAGCATTAATTAATTAATTGTTACTCTTGAAGATCTGGTTCCTGGGGAGTAGACCCTGAGATGGAGATTATTACGGAGGAAGTTTTTTAAGGAGTACTCGTAGGATTGGCTCTAAGAGAGGGAAGCTAGCATAACTGGACAGAGGAAGAAGTTGAGCAATGATGCAACCACACTGGGCCTCAGCCAAGCCCACAGGAGCTCTGAAGGTGGAATTGTGATTGCCAATCCTGCATCGGAGTGAGAGAGCAGTGTTTGATATTCCTATATTAAGCCATCATGATATGCAAGTTTCCTCTGGGAAGCAGATGCAATCTCGAGAAGGTGGCTCTTTTTATTATTTTATCTTTATTTTTTGTTTATGTTTATTTACTTATTTGGCTGCAGCATTCAGGATACTAGTTTCCTGACCAGGATTGAACCCAGGCCCCCTGCAGTGGAAGTGCAAATTTTAAGCTCTGGACTGCCAGGAAATCCCAGAGAGGCTCTTTTTAAACCAGGCAACTTACAGGCTAGGGCTATTATTCAGCTTCACTCCCAGTGTCTGGAAATATGTCTTTTAATCCTGCAGGCTTGGTCTGGGAAATGTGGACGAGAACACAATAGTGTACTCTCTGCAGCCTCTAGATCCACCTCTTCAGATAAGTCCCAGAGTAGCTCCTCCAGGAGACTGGCTGGTCTCTTGATGGAGGAAACATATAAAAACAAGTTGAGCAGAGTCAAGTACAGGTCTCTTCTCCCAGTAGACTTCCTTGAACCATTGATGCTGGCATCATGATACTCATTATATCCTTCTCTCATCAATTCTGGATACATCCCCTCAGCTAGTGTCTCCAATAGAACCTAGATGGCTTACCTGGTGGTGTGACACAGGATCTTATCCCTGAAGGATATGAGCCTCTGGCCACCATGCTATTCTCAAGCTGTAACTGCTGCACTCCTTCACTTGTAATAAAAATTGGCCAAGGATATGAGAAGAGACACTGGCATGGATCACCTCTATGACAAACACATTCCTCCTTGCTAGAATGGTGACTTCTCTTCTTGTATGCTATTCACTAAAGGTAAGGAGCCCCCAAAACTCAGGTAGAAGCTATAGCTTAAATTTAAATAAAGACTTTTGATGTTTGGTGGCTAAGATAGTAAAGAATCTGCCTGTAATGCAGGAGACCAGGGTTTGATCAGAAAGATCAAAAAGGTCAGAAAGGTGAGAAAGAAAGATCAGAAAGATCCCCCAAAGAAGAGAATGTCTACCACTCCAGTACTCTTGCCTGGAGAATTCAATGGATAGAGAAGCCTGGCAAGCTATAGTCCATGGGGTTGCAAAGAGTCAGATATGCCTGAGCAACTAACACTTTCACATTGCTGTTTTACCTAGTACATTCTTCCATTAAGAACCAGGACCTCTAAGCCCAGAAACTCTAGAGAACTCACATTTGTGGGTATAGAAAGCACAAGTTATTCCTTAAGCAAATAATTGGAATCATGATAAATGGGCCCATTCCTACTTCTACATCTTGGTTCGTAGACCTATGCGCTGCACAGTATCATGGAAAGTTAATGTACATATTGATCCAGGAGGATGGCTCTCTTTCCTCACAAAGCTTTATCTCTGGTGCTCACCTGTGCCTTCAAGAGGTCATTTCACCATTCTATCAGGCCAAAGACTTACAGGCAGTGCAATAGATGGCAGGAACACTGAATTCCATTGTTAAGGACTCATTACCTCTCCTTTTGTTACAGAATGGGTTCTGTGATCTGTTATAGAAGTATGTGGGATCCAATGTTGGTGGTTCAAACACCTTGCTAACCCTGAAATAATGTCAATTGAGGTTCTGGGGTAGCAAAAGTAAACTAAGGGTATTAAAAGCAACACTGTACCTATTCCAGTCAATGGAAAGGATTCATTGCTCCTTCCAGGGTGGAAGAAACCCAGTGGAATCAACTTGCCCTCATGTTTGGGGCTGATCTCTTAAAGGAGTGATGCAGTATTAGAGATTCTGCGTTGGTCTCTGCTGCTGACTGGCTGGACACTTCCCAGGGACAACAGCTAAATCAGTCTTTTGTGAATGGGAACTCATATTTGGGGCCACATGCACAACCTCTGTTACCAAATAGCCCCTCCTTTCATATGTTCATTGTGCTGGCACCAGGGTGGCCAGTGACAGAGAATGGCAGTTTTAGTCATCAGCAGGTTCAGTCATTACATCTGCCTGGTTATTTCTGTTAAACAGTCCTTGATCTCTGGTGGCATTAACTTGTGATACAAATATTTCCACATATGTGACTACTACCAAACACCTCTCCTTCAGACCTCCTTTTCCCTGATCTTCCAGTTTTTCTCTTTCTAGGACTCCTGACAACTGGCCAAGACATCTGCCATTCCATATATATACATATGGAATATATATATATATATATATACACACACACACACACATATATATGAGCATGTGTTAGTCACTCAGTCATGTCCAACTCTTTGCGACCCCATAGACTGTAACCCACCAGACTCCTCGTCCATGAGATTCTCCAGGTAAGAATACTGGAGTGGGTTGCCATTTCCTTCTCTAGGGGATTTTCCCAAGCCAAGAATTGAACCCAGGTCTCTGCATTGCAGGCAGATTCTTTACTGACTAAGTCACCAATGAAGCCCATATATATATGTATAGGTCCCATTTCTAAAATCTACTTTTATATTTTACATGTTCTCTGGTGAACTTGGACATCTTGTAGCTCCTTAATTTGTCTTACACCCAAGTCACACTGCTTTTGGAGACTAATTAAAACTAGTATGTCTAGATTCTATACTCCTAGGGTACAATCTAATTAATTTAATTTATCCTGAGGAAACTCTGAGCTAAAATTTTTTTCACCCAGCCTTCCCAAGTTTACACACAACCATTAAATGCCTCTCCTTGTGGAGAATGCTTAGACTATTATCTAAATTAACCAAAGTTTATCAGCATGCCCTCTTAACAATGTTGAAGGTATGACTTTTTAATATTTAGCATGGATAGGAGGGCAACTGCTGAGAGCACAGATATGCTAAGTTAGTCTCATAAGAGAAAAAAAAAAAAAACACAACATGTATTCTCTGGGCAGCTCCATGCAGCAGAAACTCTTCCTCTTGCCATATTGATACGGATGCATGTGCTCAGAAGTGGAAGAAGACTTTTTTTCTTCTTTCCTGATTGGAAGAAGACTGAAAGAGTTCCCCATGGAACTCACAGGCTGAGTTAAACTTCAATACTCTTTCTCTTCTGTTAGTCTATATCAGCTATTGAGATTGGGGGAATTACAGGACTTCCCTTTGGTTAAAAACTAGCTTTTAATACCCAAATCACGAAGCTACATTGCTTAGATTTTGTGTCCATACCTGGTCCAATTGGTAGTAGCCACTTTTTATAGACAACAACCCTTCTGTGAGTAAAGGAACAGTCAGTTCTTAGAAAAGTGGGGCATGGATTAGGAAGACAACCAAAAAAGTATGTCTACTACATACACAAAATTTTCACTGCCATAAATATGGCACTAAATCATAATTATTTCATGTATTGGGGGGAGAAAACCCCTAGCAAAAATGTTAAGCTGTTAAAGTCAACAGCATATAAAATATTGGATCCGAATGGCAATTGACCTCCACTAAATTCAACTCGTCTGCCAGAGAGCTCCTAAGAGCTGGCTCAGAAAGATGTAACTTCCCTGTGTATTGAAATCCTTTAAGCTTACTAAAATCATATTTAAAAAACCACAGAAGTATTTATTTCAGATGGAAGTGTTTTACCTTTCAATCATCTGTGTGTTCAATTGTTCATGGTATTCGATACACATTTATGAGTATCCACTAAAATCTGGCTTCTGTGTTGGGAAGGAAGGGATACAGCAGTAAAATGTCATGTTCCCACAACCAAAGGGCAAACATTGAGATGCTGGCTACCACCACATATCATCAGGGATTTAAGAAGACAATGAATCTCTTTGCACTGCTGGTAGCAGTGTAAAATGTAGCAACCAAATTGATAATCAATCTCACAACATTTAGTGTAAATCAATATTCATAAACCTTGAAGCACAGTATTAAACTCCTAAATCAAAGGTTAAAGTCTTTCAAGGGAAATGGACAAACATGTTGACCAAGGTATATTTTGAGAATTTAGAAGCAAACCAGATGTATATAAAGTAGTAAATCTAAAAACATAATCCTGGGTGGAAAGTAAGTGAGAAATGTATATCACACTACTATTCAGAAATATCAAAAACTATGTAGAAATAAAATACCAAAATTATTGTATATGTTTATATATATATATATGTATATATCCATATATAATATACTGTGTATATAACAATATGCATGATATAATAAGTGACACATATAATAATATATGGTCTTCCCAGTTGGCACTTGTGGTAAAGAATCCACCTGCCAATGCAGGAGATGCCAGAGATGCAGGCTTGATCCCTTGTTTGAGAAGATCCCCTGGTGTAGGAAATGGCAACCCACTCTAGTATGCTTGCCCAGAAAATTCCATGGACAGAGGATCCTGGCAGGCTACAGGAAATGGGGAAGCAAAGATTTGGACACGATTGAGCATGCACACATTGCATAATATTATACATTTCCTCTCTTATAAGGAAATGGAACTAACGACTAGGACAAAGTAGGAAAATCAAAGTAAAATAGAATTGTGTTCCCTGTATAGATCAAAAATACCAGAAGCACAGTTTTCATATATCTGTGTACCTTATTTCTTACACACACACACACGAAGGAAATTTTTTAAAGTGAGAAGATAATCATGACCTTCCTGGAATTATCTTTGTGGCAAAGTAGTTTCATTGACTTTGGTGACTGGGAAAACAGTATTACACTGCCAATATAAAGGTTCCCCATTCTACCTAGAATTCTCCTGATACATATTAGTGGAAAGTCCAAAACCAGGAGAATTGGATACATCATCAGATCTTCCCCTGATACCTTTATTTATTTATTTATTTTGCAGAGTGAGACATATTGTTTCTTTCAAAGATCTTTTCTGCATTTCTCTTGGTGTCCTTTCTTCTTTTCTTCCAGTCCCCTTCTTCAAACACTCCTCAAGGTGGCGTTCTTATAAAAGATCAGCTAAAGGTCTTAGATAACACATTACTCACTGCACCAGGAGCACTTGTACTGACATATTTAGAAGTACCCTAATTATTTGATTTTATGACAAAACATGGCAATTTTTATTGAGAAACAAATTTAAACTAGAACTATTTTGTGGAAGGTTAACATACATAAGATGGATATATAAGATATGTCCCTGGTCATATATACCCTGCTGGAGTGTGTGCTCAGTCACTTCATTCGTGTCCAACTCTTTGTGACCATATGGACAGTAGCTCACCCAGCATCTCTGTCCATGGGATTCTCCAGGCAAGAATACTGTAGTGGGTTGTCATGCCCTCCTCCAGAGGATCTTCCTGACCCAAGGATCAAACCCGCATCTCCTGCGTTGCAGGCGATTCTTTACTGCTGAGCTACCAGGGAAGCCCCATGTACACACCACCATGTGTAAAATAGCTAGCTAGTGGGAAACTGCTCTATAAAACAGGGAGATCAGCTTGGCGCTCTATGATGACCTAGAGGGATGGGATGGGCTTGGGGGTGGAAGGGAGGTTTCAGAGGTTGGGATACATGTGTCCTTACAGCTGATTCACACTGTTGTGTGACAGAAACCAATACAACACTGTAAAGCAATTCAGTTCAGTTCAGTCGCTCAGTCGTGTCCGACTCTTTGCAACCCCATGAATCGCAGCACGCCAGGCCTCCCTGTCCATCACCAACTCCCGGAGTTCACTCAAACTCATGTCCATCGAGTCGGTGATGCCATCCAGCCATCTCATTCTCGGTCGTCCTCTTCTCCTCCTGCCCCCAATGCCTCCCAGCATCAGAGTCTTTTCCAATGAGTTAACTCTTCTCATGAGGTGGCCAAAGTATTGGAGTTTCAGCTTTAACATCAGTCCATCCAACGAACACCCAGGATTGATCTCCTTTAGAATGGACTGGTTGGATCTCCTTGCAATTATCCTCCAATTAAAAATAAATTTTATGTACAAGCAACTCCTGCAGCTCAATTCCAGAAAAATAAACGACCCAATCAAAAAATGGGCCAAAGAACTAGACAGACATTTCTCCAAAGAAGACATACAGATGGCTAACAAACACATGAAAAGATGCTCAACATCACTCATAATCAGAGAAATGCAAATCAAACCCACAATGAGGTACCATTTCAGCCAGTCAGAATGGCTGCTATCCAAACGTCTACAAGCAATAAATGCTGGAGAGGGTGTGGAGTAAAGGGAACCCTCTTACACTGTTGGTGGGAATGCAAACTAGTACAACCACTATGGAGAACAGTGTGGAGATTCCTTAAAAAACTGGAAATAGAACTGCCATACGACCCAGCAATCCCACTCCTGGGCATACACACCGAGAATTGAAAGAGACACATGTACTCCAGTGTTCATCGCAGCACTGTTTATAATAGCCAGGACATGGAAGCAAACTAGATGTCCATCTGCAGACGAATGGATAAGAAAACTGTGGTACATTTACACAATGGAGTATTACTCAGCCATTAAAAAGAATGCATTTGAATCAGTTCTAATGAGGTGGATGAAACTGGAGCCTATTATACAGAGTGAAGTAAGCCAGAAAGAAAAATACCAATACAGTATACTAACACATATATATGGAATTTAGAAAGATGGTAATGATAACCCTGTATATGACACAGCAAAAGAGACAGAGATGTATAGAAGAGTCTTTTGGACTCTGTGGGAGAGGGTGAGGGTGGGATGATTTGGGAGAATGACATTGAAACACATATATTATCATATGTGAAATGAATCGCCAGTCCAGGTTTGGTGCATGATAGAGGATGCTCGGGGCTGGTGCACTGGGATGACCCAGAGGGATGATATGGGGAGGGTGGGAGGGGGGTTCAAGATGGAGAATACATGTACACCCGGGTCGGATTCATATCAATGTATGGCAAAACCAATACAATAATATAAAGTAATTAGCCTCCAATGAAAATAAATTTAAAAAAATAAATAAATTTTTAAAAAGACATACAAACTACTATGTATGAAATAGATAAGTAACAGGGATACATTGTCCAGCACAAGAAGATAGAGCCATGATTTTGTAATAAGTTTAAAGGGAATATAGCCAATAAAAACATTAACTATTCTATATAAACCTGAAACTGATATAATATTAAAAATCAGCTAAATTTCAATTTAAAAAGTAAAATAAAAATAAAAATGTGTCTCTGATAAGGTGAGAAAATAGTCTTAGGTAATCTCTCCTGTGTGTCCTCATATTCTGAATATTCTCCACCACATTGTACTGCAGTGACTGGCTGTGAGCCCTTCTTATGCTTCAAGATCTGGCAAAAATGGCCCACATTTTAGTTTTAGGTTCTGCTGCAGTAGAAAGGCCTTCTCATGAAGTTCACATTTCTTCATGCTTCTCTCAGCTTTAGGGTTCTGTCTCCTTGC
Organism: Moschus berezovskii; assembly: GCF_049115385.1. Lineage (NCBI taxonomy): Eukaryota > Metazoa > Chordata > Mammalia > Artiodactyla > Moschidae > Moschus > Moschus berezovskii. The sequence goes on from NC_142475.1 coordinate 51,448,198, forward strand.
TTCTATCTTAGTTGAGTCTCAAGTCATAAGAGATACAAACAGGGCCCTTCACCACTGTCCATCAAAAATCCATTCTTGGTTTTTCACTAGTTCAGCAATTTTTCTGAAAATTTCAGGACTAACAAAGGAAGATCACGGTGATAGTCTTTCAACATTTTCTGACACCCAATTCGCCCTTTTCTATAATCCAAGCTCCTGAAATCTAACTTTCCCATTTTAGATTCAACTACTAAAAAATTTATTCCTTTGTTCAAATTGCTTTTTACATACCACTGACAAAGTTGTCAACAATATTGTTTTTATCTTACAATAAAATCTATTTACTCTGCCGATCCTCTCATTACACTGGGCACATCATGGGGGCAGAGATATTTGCATATTCATCTTTTTAACCTGAAACCAAAATAATAAGTACAATACTCATAAATTATTTGTTGGATTAATAAAATAATTAATGAACAAAAGAGTGATTGCCAAAATCAACCGGAAATCAAGAGCAGTTAAATATCTCCAACACAAGGTATCATAGCAACAGACTTTGGAAAGATTTCGAAAAGCTTCCTGACCAAATTTACTGCAATCAGCTCTGAAGAAAACAACAAAGAATATGCAGCCATATGTACAGTTCCTGCTTATAACACAATTTGCTTAAAACAGAACTTGACCCATGTCGTATATTGCATGTTTCCATTTGTTAATGATTTCTGAAGCAACTAGTTCTGCAGGATACATATGTCCTCCTACTTTAATTCTGGCTCAATCCTCTAATATTTGGTGTAATCAAATTTGTTTTTCTGAGTCACCTTCTCATAAGAGCAACATTAAAAATCATGTTTTCTCCACTTACATCTACCCTATATTATGCTTCCTTTGTATGGCACTCAGTTTGGAAAACAATAATAGCTTGATTTTTATAGTGTCTTAAAGAATGTAACATTGATATCTGCTATCTCCTTTCTATTTTTTTCACAGACCTTTGTGCTGGGGTTTAGTCTAAGTGACTTGTCTAAACTTTTACAGCCAGTCAATATCATCAAGGAAACTTCCCTTCAAAGTATCATGTAGAATACTCTTTCTTTAAAAAAAAATTGATGTATAATTTACAACACTGTGTAAGTACAAAGTGTACAATGTGTTGTTTTGAAATGCTTGTGTATTGCAACATGATATATAATAAATAACACGCACTGCAGTATCAGCTCACACCTCTGTCACATCACATATATAATTATCATTCTTTTTTATGTGGTGATTATAGTCAACAATACTGTTATAAACTTCAAAGTGGAATCCTCTTATAGGCGAATTTCTCAAAGTAAGATTCCCTAACACATTTCCACTCAGAAAACTGCATTCCATAGGCCTTTCAGAGTGGATTGTTCAAAAGAATTTTCTTCTTTTTGACCTTGTTGGTGTAAGCTTGTGTGGATGTGCTTGTGCATAATTTAAATTTTACATTCTAATAACAAGATAAATGCCATTGTCTACACTCTCTCTTCCTTTCTACTTTTCCATTTGCTTTTTATTTTCCATGTTACTCTTTAGCTCATTCACAGACTTTTCCCCAGGCTTATCTGGAATAGCAACACCTCTCTTTTTGTTGAGGCCACTTTTTCCAATCAGAAGGTGAGCTCATGCTGCTTCCTGGAAACTGAAAATAGCAGGACCATGTTGATCTGGAATGTTCTACCAAGTCCTCCACTTGCTGTGTTTCTTCCTGTGAGTCCTCGGGAAAGGAGGGCACTTCCTTTGTCATCACAAAGGGGTTGAGTCTTAGAGTTAAAACAGAGCCCAAAATGATACTCAAGAAAGTTCTGACTCTTTTACACCTAGTTAATTATTCCTCCTTTGGGTTCCTGGAGCACTTTCTATTTACATACATTATGTTTATCACATTACATTCAAAAGCATTTTATCCACTTATTAGAGATATATTTATTCTGTGTTTACTATGTGCCAGGATTAAAACAGAAAAATATCCCTATTCTCAAAGAACTTCTAATCTAACAGGAAGAAAGAAACAGTAAACAAGATAAAGCATGGAAGAAGTCACACATGCTACGAGTCATTTGTTTTTTATTAAAAAAACAACAAGAACATTAAGAATCATGGTCGTTTCTAAACAAGTAAGCTTCAGGTTCATATGGAGACCAGGAGAAAATTCCCCAGGAACAAATAAAGATAATTCTAATGAAACTATAATCACAAGCCAAAAAAGATACATTCATTTACTCTTTAAAACAATCCTTTCAGAAGAATTTTAATATATTCACTAATTTACTTATTTAAGTAAGAACATCAGAAAGATAAAGATAGGTATGGTGAACTTGAAAGTTATTTTGAAAATCCAAGATCCCAAACTTGAACAGCAGAATTTTAAAGCATCCATTCAAAAAAAGAATACTAGAAAACCTGCTGTATTGGTCTGTCCTATGTTACCTTAGACATGGATAGTCTAGTAGGATGTGATTTTCATTTCACATAGGACATACAGCTATATTCTTGTTATCATGTTTCTAAGGAATAGGAAAATCAACTTATGAATTTCCTCTTTTCTTCATGCAAGCAGCCCAGCTCACTCCCACCTCTCACAACCTTACAAATCCTGGAGAAAAAGCAGAGAACACCTAAACGTTAGCATTTTCACCACGGCAGGTTTCCTATGCTGGGATAAAGGGTTGTGAATGGACCTGAAACCAAATACTTCCTAGTAACTCAGCCTCTTCGCTGCCACATACAGCACTAGTTTCTCCCACATAGGAATGAAAAACGCAGTATTAATCCGGACAGAAACAAGTGCTTGCCGTAAATAAAGTGAGAAACTTTCCTTGGGAGTTAAAGCAGCCGGTTAGTCAGACCTTCTTTCAGGGCATCCTTGCGGCTCCAAGTTGGGTTGTGAGGTTTTGACAAAACGGATCAGTGCATATACAAAACAGGAAATATTTCTTCTTAGGCCATGTAATTTTCTGTCATAAAACTCACCTTGGAGGAAAAGTCCTGGCTGTTTACTGCAGTGCTCAGAGTTGGCAGAAATATCTACCATCGAGGTCGAAATCATTCTTTGTCAAGTGGTGAGAAGCCAAATATAGCCCATGAGAGGAGGGCTTTAGGGATATCAAGACCGTGTTTTGTGATCAATGGCAGATTTTATAGAGAGCAAACTTTTTAAACTTGAGGCACAAGAGTTCCATCCTCAAATCCTAGCTCATTAACACATCCTACTGGTACAGTCACTCTAAACATACTGTCAACACCCATGTCACTGGTCTCCCACAGGTCCCCACGTTGCCATCAGTTATCACTCCGGATGATCATTCAGTCCAGGGATTGCCCTTTCACACTGTCTTTCTATCTCACCATTTTGACTGGTTACATTACACTAACATAAAATGCATCATCAATGTAGATCATTTGCTTTTCTAATTATATGATATATGATCATTAGAGAAAAATTAGGCAAGAAAGCTCCCCCAGTATATGAAGAGGAAACAAGAACCACCAATGGTAAAATCACCTATATTATCAACTAGAGATACCAGGTATAAATATTTGGTTGATAATGAGACTACCATGGATATACATCATGGGCTTCTGGACAACTTCTCAGTTTTTGTTTGTTTGTTTGTTTATGTTGTTGTTGTTTTTGCTGCTCCACATGCAGCATGCAGGATCTTAGTCCCTGACCAGGTATCAGCCCTGTTTGAGAGTATGTATTTTGTGGACAACATTGAACACTCTAATTTGTTGAAATCTTTGTCCATTTGCAACCAAAAGATTAGCATCTAATTGTTATTATGTTATTTCCTAGCCAATGCAGTGGGCTGACCTCTGGGACCTCCCTGATAGCTCAGTTGGTAAAGAATCCACCTGCAATGCAGGAGACCCCAGTTTAATTCCTGGGTCAGGAAGATCTGCTGGAGAAGGGATAGGCTACCTACTCCAGTATTCTTGGGCTTCCCTTGTGGCTCAGCTGGTAAAGAATCTGCCTGCAGAGTGGGAGGCTTGGATTTGATCCCTGGGTTGGGAAGATCTTTCCACTGGAGAAGGGAAAGGCTGCCCACTCCAGTATTCTAGCCTGGATAATTCCACAGACTATATAGTCCTTGGGGTCGCAGAGTAGGACATGACTGAGCGACTTGCACTTTCTCTTTCATGCAATATAAATAAAAGAAAATAATGAGAATGGATTGGAGGGGGAAAACAATTAAAATAGGAATCAAGTAATGAACATAACTCATACTGTGTGCCTAATATCTTTGAATACCTTCAAAGACTTAGAATGTAAAAAAAAAAAATTCAGAGTCCATTTAATGTTTTCTCAAGAACCTTGTTTTTCTCAAATCTGCTGGTTTAATCTTTAGATATATACAAGTTTTGTTGTTTTAGAAATTCTGGTAGGCAAAACCATACTTCACATTTCTATGCTTTGGTAAATTACAAAAATTGTTTTCAACTGGGCCACATTTGTTCGATGGATGATTTTGCTCCTATTTAAAAATGATGATGAGGAAATGGGGGCCCTTGAAAGTTCAGTGACTTCACCACAGTCACATCCTAGTAAGTGCCAGATCCAAGGCTGCAGAGGAGAAGAAAAGAATCAGTGCTTCTTTTTGCTCTACCTCCTGGGAAATTCCCACATTAACACTGGCTCAGGGAGTAATGAATAGATTCTTTCAGAAATAGAGTGGTCACAGTCTGATCTAAGTTAGCAAGCTTTCATTTTGTGTAGACAAAGAAAACAAAATGTTAGGCTGGCTTCTCAGCCTGAGGGCTTCGGAGCAAAGGAAGCTGTCTAGGGCAGGGATCCTTTCAGCTACAGTGAGCATGAATTAGCAACTAGAAAATACACATTCTGCATGAACATGGGCACATCCGGATAGTTATTTACCTTCCCTGGAGGGCAGGTAACCTGATGCGACCACAGACTCTGCAGGCTTTAACAGGCAGAAGAGAAGAATGTGGATTTCAACCTTAAGTTTGTATAGCATCTTTCAGGTGAGACATTCCCCAGAGACTTTGGGAGCCAATAGTCAAAACCAATATGGAGCTGTGAAACACTAATTGTCCATCTGTAAGCATGCAGGAAACCCTGGATGACAGAAGCCCCCACTCTCCTTTGTAGCCAAAGAGGAAATGTCGTGAATCAAGGCTTATATATAACTACCCATACTTGATTGCAGTATAAGAGGTTGTGGAAATTGTGTTTACTCACCTGAACTCTGCAATTTAAAGTTTTCGGAAACCTATTTGAGGAGAAAAATCTGTAAGGTGGTTCAGTCTGAGCCAGTATGACAGGGCTGTAGCCAGTTCCTCCCCTCAGTGTTTCATACAAACATGAGCACATCTGGTTTATCCTGAACAGGATAAGTACTGTTGTCCCTACTTTATAGGAGAGTGATAAGAACTTGGTATAATTGAAAAGAAGTGTCCACAGGAAGCTCAGGTCAGTTTTCTGTGATGGTTTAGATGAATAGGCTGCAGGGAGTGGGGTGGGAAGGAGGTCCAAGAGGGAGGGGATGATATAGCTGATTCACTATGTTACACACCAGAAACTGACACACAATTGTAAAGCAATTTCATTGCAATTTAAAAAATCATCAAATACTATTACTTTCTAGTGCAGGTAGATCCTGGTAAAAGGAAGGTCATCTTGTTTTAAGGTTCACTATGATGGATTTGAATATAAGAAGAGGAATGCAACAGTGGTTTCCAGGGGCTGGGGGGTGGGGGAAATGGTGAGTTGCTATTCAATGGTATAAAGTTTCAGTTATGCAGGACGGATACATTCTGGAGATCTGCTGTCCAACGTGAGTCTATAGCTAACAATAGAGTGTTGTGCTACATATGGGCTTCCCGGATAGGTCAGCCAGTAAAGAATCTGCTTACAATGTAGGAGACCCCGGTTCAATTTCTGGGTTGGGATGTTCCCCTGGACAAAGGATAGGCTACCCATTCCAGTATTCTTAGGCTTCCCTGGTGGCTCAGACAATAAAGAATCCAACTGCAATGCGGGAGACCTGGGTTCATCCCTGAATTGGGGATTTTTTCCCTGGAGAAAGAAATGGCAACTGACTCCAGCATTCTTGCCTGGAGAATTTCATGGACAGAGATGGGCAGGCTACAGTCCATGGGGTCACAAAGAGTCGGACAAGAATGAGCGACTAAGCACCGCACCTCAAAATTTATTAAGAGAGTAGATCTCATGTTAGCATTTTTATCACACAAAAAAATCAAAGGATGCAAGGAAACTTTGGGAAGTGTTGGATTGTCTATTCTTTTTATTTTAGTGCTGGAACTGATGTGTACATATCCATAAACTTATCTCATTGTACATATTAAATATGTGCAGTTCTTTGTATATCAATTATACTTCAACAGAACTCTTAAAAAGCAGACAGAAAAATATAAAAGAGTACAATTTGGCCTTGGAGCACGGAATGAAGCAGGGCAAAGGCTAATAGAGTTTTGTCAAGAGAATGCACTGGTCATAGCAAACACCCTCTTCCAACAACACAAGAGAAGACTCTACACATGGACATCACCAGATGGTCAACACCGAAATCAGATTGATTATATTCTTTGCAGCCAAAGATGGAGAAGCTGTATACAGTTAGCGAAAACAAGACCAGGAGCTGACTGTGGCTCAGATCATGAACTCCTTGTTGCGAAGTTCAGACTTAAATTGAAGAAAGTAGGGAAAACCACTAGACCATTCAGATATGACCTCAATCAAATCCCTTATGATTATGCAGTGGAAGTGAGAAATAGATTTAAGGGACTAGATCTGATTGATAGAGTGCCTGATGAACTCTGGACGGAGGTTCGTGACATTGTACAGGAGACAGGGACCAAGACCATCCCCATGGAAAAGAAATGCAAAAGAGCGAAATGGCTGTCTGAGGAGGCCTTACAAATAGCTGTAAAAAGAAGAGAGGCGAAAAGCAAAGGAGAAAAGGAAAGATATAAGCATCTGAATGCAGAGTTCCAAAGAATAGCAAGGAGAGATAAGAAAGCCTTCCTCAGTGATCAATGCAAAGAAATAGAGGAAAACAACAGAATAGGAAAAACAAGAGACCTCTTCAAGAAAATTAGAGATTCCAAGGGAACTTTTCATGCAAAGATGGGCTCGATAAAGGACAGAAATGGCAGGGACCTAACAGAAGCAGAAGATATTAAGAAGAGGTGGCAGGAATACACAGAAGAACTGTACAAAAAAGATCTTCACGACCAAGATAGTCACGATAACATAATCACTGACCTAGAGCCAGACATCTTGGAATGTGAAGTCAAGTGGGCCTTAGAAAGCATCACTACGAACAAAGCTAGTGGTGGTGATGGAATTCCAGTTGAGCTATTTCAAGTCTTGAAAGATGATGCTGTGAAAGTGCTGCACTCAATATGCCAGCAGATTTGGAAAACTCAGCAGTGGCCACAGGACTGGAAGAGGTCAGTCTTCATTCCAATCCCAAAGAAAGGGAATGCCAAAGAATGCTCAAACTACCGCACAATTGCACTCATCTCACACGCTAGTAAAGTCATGCTCAAAATTCTCCAAGCCAGGCTTCAGCAGTATGTAAACCGTGAACTCCCAGATGTTCAAGCAGGTTTTAGAAAAGGCAGAGGAACCAGAGATCAAATTGCCAACATCCGCTGGATCATGGAGAAAGCAAGAGAGTTTCAGAAAAACATCTATTTCTGCTTCATTGACTATGCCAAAGCCTTTGACTGTGTGGATCACAATAAACTGTGGAACATTCTGAAAGAGATGGGAATCCCAGACCACCTGACCTGCCTCTTGAGAAACCTGTATGTAGGTCAGGAAGCAACAGTTAGAACTGGACATGGAACAACAGACTGGTTCCAAATAGGAAAAGGAGTGCGTCAAGGTTGTATATTGTCACCTTGCTTATTTAACTTATATGCAGAGTACATCATGAGGAACGCTGGGCTGGAAGAAGCACAAGCTGGAATCAAGATTGCTGGGAGAAATATCAATAACCTCAGATATGCAGATGACACTACCCTTATGGCAGAAAGTGAAGAGGAACTCAAAAGCCTCTTGATGGAAGTGAAAGAGGAGAGTGAAAAGGTTGGCTTGAAGCTCAACATTCAGAAAACAAAGATCATGGCATCTGGTCCCATCACTTCATGGGAAATAGATGGAAAAACAGTGGAAACAGTGTCAGACTTTGTTTTTTTTGGGCTCCAAAATCACTGCAGATGCTGATTGCAGCCATGAAATTAAAAGACGCTTGCTCCTTGGAAGGAAAGTTATGACCAACCTTGATAGTATATTAAAAAGCAGAGACATTACTTTGCCGACCAAGGTCCGTCTAGTCAAGGCAATGGTTTTTCCCGTGGTCATGTATGGATGTGAGAGTTGGACTGTGAAGAAAGCTGATCGCCGAAGAATCGATGCTTTTGAACTGTGGTGTTGGAGAAGACTCTTGAGAGTCCCTTATACTGCAAGGAGATCCAACCAGTCCATTCTAAAGGAGATCAATCCTGGATGTTCACTGGAGGGACTGATGCTAAAGCTGAAACTCCAATACTTTGGCCACCTCATGAGACGAGTTGACTCACTGGAAAAGACTCTGATGCTGGGAAAGGTTGGGGGCAGGAGGAGAAGGGGACGACGGAGAATGAGATGGCTGGATGGCATCACCGACTCTGTGGACATGAGTTTGAGTGTACTCCGGGAGTTGGTGATGGACAGGGAGGCCTGGCGTGCTGTGATTCATGGGGTCGCGGAGAGTCGGACACGACTGAGCGACTGAACTGAACTGAACTGAACTGAAGCAACAAAAAAGGAAAAAAAGAAGAGGAATTTGGAAACCATCTAAGAACATTTTTTTCCAATGGGCTGGTTGAAGGTACTTTAAGATAATGTGCAAGTAACATTTATTTGTGGTTTTGTGTGGCTCTGATTTAAAACCATATTCATCTTTAGAAAACTTAAAAGATTCTTTGAGAGGCTGTTCTAGCACTTGTAAATAAGTGTAAACAGGTGAAAAACTATTTCCTGCATGAAATTCATAGATATCTATGTCAGATATAAGTCTCACAATGTTTTGAACTGGTTGTTAGGAACACTGCTATCTCTATAGCCAAGGAAACCCCAGAAAGAAACGAGGCCACACTCAGAAAAACAGGTATCTGTGGATATCTAAAGAAAAAAGTCTTCCCTAGTGGTTCAGATGGTAAAGAATATGCCTGCAATGTGCAAGACCCAGCTTCGATCCCTGGGTCGGGAAGATCCCTTGGAGAAAAGAATGGAAACCCACTCCAGTATTGTTGCCTGGAGAATTCCATGGACAGAGAAGCCTGGGGGGAGCTACAGTCCACCAGTTCAGTTCAGTCGCTTTTCGTGTCCGACTCTTTGCGACTCCATGAATCACTGCACTCCAGGCCTCCCTGTCCATCACCAACTCCCAGAGTTCCCGCAAACTCATGTCCATTGAGTCGGTGATGCCATCCAGCCATCTCATTCTGTTGTCCCCTTCTCCTCATGCTCCCAATCCCTCCCAGCATCAGAGCCTTTTCCAGTGAGTCAACTCTTCACATGAGGTCGCCAAAGTATTGGAGTTCAGCTTTAGCATTAGTCCTTCCAATGAACACCCAGGACTGATCTCCTTTAGAATGGACTGGTGGGAGGGTTGCAAATAGTCAGACACGACTGAGAGATTTTCACTTTCACTTAAAGAAAAAGAGTGGGCTGTTTCTCATGTTTGTATGTTTCTAAATCTAGAGCTCCATAATCTAAAAAGATTTTTTCTAATTAATACCCATTTTCTTTTCATTTATTAAGTAAAGTGATACTTGCAGTATTGTGCTATGTAACCTTTAAGGTATTTTCATTCATTTCCTTTTGTAAAACATCTGCCCATTCAGATATCAATTGAGAAATTACTCTGGGCTTCTAATTATATTAGTGATGATTAAGGTATGTGTGATGTTTACTTTTTCTAGTGAGGTCACCTAAAGGAACATCTAATTAGAGTATATTGAGGGTGTGATAAAAGGCTTTTAGTAGGAAGTTACGTTTGATATGAATTGTGAATAGTGAGGAAAGTAGGACTGATAAAAGTTAATTTTGGGTAGACCAGTCAGGTATTTCTTGAGCCTCAGTAAACCCAGATTAGATCTGCCTACAAATATTAAAGACAGCAAAGTGTGTCTTGCTATTAGTTTTAGATGATACATTTTCTAAAGGATATGGTTTAATGCTAGAGTTTTGTCTATGCAATGGAATTTTTTTTAACTCACTTCACTGAAATATTTTTGTTATATCTTTGTAAGTGGTAATGATTACAATGAAAGAAAAATAGAGGAAGGAGAAGAAAAACTAAGAAGAAAGGAGAAGAAAGAAGAAGAAGAGAACAAGGAGAAGACACCTTTGTGTTTTATCAAGGAGAATTTTGGTTTCTGTAGCCATGACTTAAGATTATCATCTTTAAGTCCCCCAACAATAAGATATCATCAAAGAAAATTGGCTGTCAAATTGCTTTGCAAATTAAACTTCGGCTTAACATATCTCTCTGGGAAATAAGGAAATGAGAGACCTAATTTTTATGACATTAGAGATTATTTCATCCAAATTTCTCATTTTATATATAATGAAACTAGGGCTGAGAGGGTTTAAATATCAGCTGCCAAATTCCACAGTGGATTTGCAGCAAAGTCTAATTGAAAAATAATAATGGTATTCTATGGAGATATAGTGTAAAGCACAATAAGATATGAACACTGAGAAACAGAGAATTCACAAGTATGACTGCTTTAATTCTCTAATATTTTTCCACAAACCACAATGTCTTTAAAAAATTTAATGGTCACATATTTGCATAATACTTTTCTTTGTAATCCTTTTTTCTATTTGTTGTCCAAAGTAATTTAGAATACAGCTTTCGTTCTATTCCCTTTTCTACCTTTCCCATCTGTGATCAATGAGCCTCAATCACTCATAAAATTTAGGTAACTTGCTTTACAAACCATAATGTGAAGCCTTCTGGATCTTGTAAATCACTGAATGCCAGTTGAGATAAAGGACATGGATGACTCAGCTTCTTGGTTCAATGTCTTATGTGTAGTGCCAAAGTGACTGGAAAAAAAGTGGTTGAAATATTGCAATAGTTCACTGTTACAGCATTTGTAAAAACTTTTCCCTCTTAAATTGGCTGTAGCCTGAGATAACACCTAACTACCAAACTTACTGCCATGAAACAACAACAAAAAATGTCCCAAGATTTTTCACACAAACTAGGTCAACGTTCTCATTTAAGTTATCCTAGAATTATAAAAAACGATCATGTTTGCTAAGGAAAATGATGATATCTTGGTACTGAGGTTTTGTTTGATGGTTTGTTTTTTAAACAATCCAAGACTGTTAAGATTTTTACATGCCTTGTTTTAATTTTCATATTGATTTGGGGCAAGTATTTTTATTTTAAATATGTGGAAATTGAAGTTGAGAGGTAAAATAAAGGTAAAATGCTTTCACCTTACATTGTCACACAGATTCCTTTTTCACTTAACAATAAGCGTCTTGCATTTCCCTGGTGATCCAGTGGTTAGGAGTCCACCTGCCAATGTGAGGGACACAGGTTTGATCCCTGGTCCAGGAGGATTCCACATGTCGTGGGGCAACTGGGCCTGTGAACCACAACTAGTGAGCCCAGGTACCCGAAAGCTGCAATAAGAGAACCCACCACGATGAGAAGGCCGTGCAAGCAACTAGAGAATAGCCCCTACCTGCTGCAGCTAAAGAAAGCTGGTGCACCATAACAAAAACCCATTGCAGCCCAAATCAACAAATAAAACTTAAATACATTAATTAATTAATTAAAAATAAATGTCTTGACATTGGCTATTGTGGCCTACACAATTGGAAGTAAATCTAGCATAACTGAAACCTCCACCTGTCTGTTACCAGTCTATCAGTCTTCCTATGTTTTGGTAATAATGTCTTTTCAGATATCACAGTTTTCCCAGTTGATGGCACTTCAATCTGTTCTCTCTCTTCATCTTTTCACACAGCAGACTTCATCTCTAGCTCAGGTTGTGGTTTTCATGCTATCCCTTCAAAAAGCCTTCTATGAACTTCTCAACTAAAAAACAGGTTGGAAATGTTTTCACCATCTCAGCCATTTGTTCTTTAATACTTATCACAACATGTAATTTTACATTTATAATTTTATTTCACAATCTCTACTAAAGCAGAGATCTTAGAATAGTATATAGAACAAATTCAGTTCAGTTCAGTTCAGTTCAGTCGCTCAGTCGTGTCCTACTCTCCGCGACCCCATGAATTACAGCACGCCAGGCCTCCCTGTCCATCACCAACTCCCAGAGTTCACTCAAACTCATGTCCACAGAGTCGGTGATGCCATCCAGCCATCTCACTCTCCGTCGTCCCCTTCTCCTCCTGCCCCCAACCTTTCCCAGCATCAGAGTCTTTTCCAGTGAGTCAACTCGTCGCATGAGGTGGCCAAAGTATTGGAGTTTCAGCTTTAGCATCAGTCCCTCCAATGAACATCCAGGACTGATCTCCTTTAGAATGGACTGGTTGGATCTCCTTGCAGTATAAGGGACTCTCAAGAGTCTTCTCCAACACCACAGTTCAAAAGCATCGATTCTTCGGCGATCAGCTTTCTTCACAGTCCAACTCTCACATCTATACATGACCACGGGAAAAGCCATAGCCTTGACTAGACGGACCTTGGTTGGTAAAGTAATGTCTCTGTTTTTTAATATACTATCAAGGTTGGTCATAACTTTCCTTCCAAGGAGTAAGCGTCTTTTAATTTCATAGAACAAATTAGGTATACAAAAAGCATGAAAAAAATAAACACACTTAAAACTGGGGGAAACTGACACAAGGAATTGAAACCAGGTGCGTTTCACAAAGCCCATGCTTCCCCTACCTCCATCCTGTTTTATTAGCTATCATTCCATAGCCCAGCTAAGCCGCACCTATATTTGGGCTCTGAACTTGGGAGCTTATCATAAATTAATTAGACTTATTGGTCAATAATTCATGGGTTTATAGGTTATTTTTCTATCTTGATTGTAACCTGTTTAAGGCACGGTTTGTGTCCATTATATTATGGCCAGCTGATTTCTCATTGGTCACACTAATATTATTTTGGCCAGAACTGGACACAGAATCCAAACTATCTGAGGGCCAGGAAGTAAAATGCATCATGCCTCTAGAAAGGAGGAGAAACAGAAATATTTGGATACAATTAAAGACTCCATGGGAAGAATGAAGGAAGAGAGAAAAGACGAGAGAGAGGAAAGCAAAAGAAAAGAGCTAGAAGAGGATAGTGAAAGCAGTAATGGAGGACTGTAATTGTGACAGCTTTTAAGATGAGTCAGTTTGGTTGACCTAAAGTTTCCAGTCATTCAAACACTAATAAAGGTGTTGCTGAGAAGAGATTTTGCAGATGTATTAAAGCCCTTAATCAGTTGATTTTAAGGATATCCTGGATTATCTGGCTGGGTTGGATGGAAAATTTAAATGCAGGAATGAAGTTTCCCTTAACAGACTTACAAAAATTGCTTTAGTTTTAGCCAGTTGAATAAAAAAAAACTGCCTATTTTCCACAAGGGAGACACATTGAACAACATTTTAAGTTTGTGGAAATTCCCACACTCAATATCACTGAATGATTGTTAATGCAAACAGTTTATGTGATTTGAATCCTTGATCACAGTATTTTATGAGATTGGTCAAATGCAGTACAATTATTTTTTTAAAGTAAAAGATACAAATTAGAAAAGAAACTGTGAGAACCAATTAGGGAAGCTGATAAAATATTTCACTTCATTCTCTCAAAAAGCAAAAGTAAGTGAAAGTGAATTCGTTCAGTCGTGTCTGACTCTTTGCAACAACCATGGACTGTAGCCTTCCAGGCTCCTCCGTCCATGGGATTTTCAGGCAAGAATACTGGAGTGGGTTGCCATTTCCTTCACCAGGAGATCTTCCAGACCCAGGGATTGAACCTGGGTCTCCTGCATTGTAGGCAGACGCTTTACTGACTGAGCCACCAGGGAAGTCAATGGTTCATTAAGATAGAGTAAATACCTTTGTAAAATTATTAAAAATATACTTAAGGAAGAAGAAAAATAACATCAGAATAAATGTAAGAGATGAAAAAAAGAACACCAATTGAAGAAAAAAGGTAAAGAGGTGACTAACTCAAGAAAAATTAAGTTGTTAAACAACAAAAAAAAATAAAAATAATTATAGTGACAATAAAATTTGCTTTGAAATTGTAGTTTGTAAGATTGAACTTAATCACTCAATTGCAATAGGATTGGATTCAGAATAAGTTACAACTCATATGAAAGTATTAATGTTCTAATATCTTTGTATTGTTTAGAATAAAAAACATTTTAAAAATTTATTTTTAATTAATTTATGTTTTTACTGCACCTCAGATTCTGGGATTTCAGTTCCCTAACCATGGACCAAACCTAGGTCCTCGGTAGTGAAAGCACAGAGTACTAAGCACTGGATCACCAGGGAATTCCCCAAAACTGTTTTGTTAAAGTATATATGCATTCTGTTAAGCTTAATATTAATTTATTATCTATAAATAAGTGTTAATTTTCAAGGTAATAAGGAGAAAAACATAATAAGATAAAAAAGAAAAACCACATATAAAGAAAATATGCATTATTTAGAGGATAATGAAACATCTTTTTCTCAAATGTTTTATTTAGGTTCCTTCCTGGCAGAAGACCGACTCTTCCTTTGCTCAATTTCTTTTTGCCCTTTCAGTTTAAATTAGGGTCTACAAGGTATATAGCCTGCCAGACCACTTCTGGAGCCAGTTTGCTCAAGAATTTGTTTCCTACTAACTCTCTTTCTTGCCCCTGAGTGAAGCTTAAATCACTAAAGTTTAAATCACTTGGCTTGGATGTCACCAAGTATAAGATACAGATAAGACGTAAATGTAAAATCCTTTTATCTCTTTCTTTGAAACACACAGACCCAACCACACAGCAGCAGTCTTATGTAAAACCTTTGATAAAATTGCCCGCAGGGAAATGACCCCTGGATTTATGAGGTGAGTAACATACCAAAGAAGTGACAGTAGCACCACCATGAGAAGAGCAAATCCTCAGGTTAGGACCATTTGGCAGGGACCAACTGTGCCTGGATGTGATGATAAGCCTTGTCTTTACAACAGAGTTACATGTCCTGCTGGGTTGCATGGAGTTTTGTGTCTTCCATAAGCAAGAATAAAAACAAACTCTATGGAAACTCACCAGAACTCAAGCCTAGATTCCCATTTATTTATTTTCTTATTCCTGCTGCTTTTAATATAACACAGTCATCCAAGAATTTTTACACCAGATTGTCTTTACTTTGGCTACTTCCTATCCAGATTTCTGACCAGTGGTTTCTTCAAGAACAAGTTCTGAAATCTAACCTTTATGTCCTTGACTGGGTACTTTGTTTTAGCCCTACTGTTTAGCTTTGGCCTTTTCAGCACAGCAGCATCAGTGATAACAGGAAAGTGGTAAGAATTCAGTCAATACAGTCAAACTGTTGAGCTTAGACTTAACCTTTGCAATATCTGAGCTGTGTGTGTAATATTAAGGCAAACACTGAATTTCTTACATGTCCATTTTCTCATCAGAACAATAGAGAAAAATAATCCAAATCAGAAAAATAATCAGAATACGGCAAAAGTTTATAAACATGAAGTTCATCAAAGGAAATGCTCAAAGAAAAAGAGTTGAATTTTTCTATAGATACAATTTTCTCTTATTAGAAATGATAGGTAATGGTAATATCTAGTATGAGGATGTGAGGGAATAAGAAATTTATTAAATTCTTGTGAGTGAAAAATAATTTTTACTTTTTTGAGAATGATAGTATTTCTCGAGATATTTTTCAAATGTAGCTTATAGAAATATTTGCACATGTGCAATAATGTATGTAAAATGTTGATTAAAATTTTCATTGTATTAGCCAAAATTTGAAAACATCCTAAATTTATCAACTGTAGAATAATTAATACATTTATGCTATAATAATAATTAATACAATCTTGCTATATATAGTATATGATGAACTTAATATTTTCTACTTTTACTGCCATTATATTATTTATTTAGCTGCTTACTATATATAGGAGTATAGCTGATTAACAATGTTGTAATAGTTTCAGATGCATAGAAGTGATTCAGCTATACATATACATGTATCTATTCTTTTTCAAATTCTTTTCTCACTTAGTTTGTTACATAGTACTGAGCAGAATTCCCTGTGCTATACGGTTGGGGCAATATGCTCTGAAGTGGAAAATCAGGTCCAATATGTAACTATAATATATACAACATATAAGAAGAATATATATATATATGTACAGTTCATATTTAGTCACTTTCTTTAGTTGTTTTCAGAACTGAAACACAACTGTAATTGTTGGTAAATAGCCACTTCCCTAAGCTCTGCAGGTCTAAGAAGAGTTGTCTATTTGCTAAGTCCATGCTTCCCAAACTTTCACTAACCAGAACATTTCACAAGCTGAATGAAAACTGTCAGAAAAAAAAATGACAGTTTTATTTTAGTATTTTTTATGCTCTCAGAGCAGACGTTTGAAAATTTTGTCATAGGTCTATATTTAGGTGTTTTCTTTTTATTTGTGTCTATTTCCAAAAAATAGAGAGAAAATAAACATTTATGCAACTGTAGGAAAAAATAACCTGAAAATCACATCAGCTAGAATAGAAATGTAAGCAAAGTTTAGTGGAGAGAGTAAGTTTCAATCCTAGAAGTAACAGCTGCCTTGCCAATAATCCATGCCAATAAGCCTCTATTTAAGCTGTTCACTGGAATTACCTAGACAATTTTAAAAGAAATATGAGACACCAATCTCATCTCAAGGGATTCTGACTCAATTGATTTGCTGTGAGACTGAAAGTGAGATATATTTTAAAAATTCCTCACTTACATGTGGAATCTAAAGAAAACAAGCAAAGGAACAAATAAAACAGAAACAGACTCACAGGTACAGAGAACAAATTGGAGGTTGACTGAGCAGAGTGGAGCGGGGGACAGACAAAATAGGTGAAGGGGATTCAGGTCCAAACTTGCAGCTATAAAATAAGTCATGGGTATGTCATGTACACACAAAGGCTGTAGTCAATAATATTGTAAAAACTCTGTAATGCTGCTGGATGGTACCTGGACTTATTGTGGTGATTATAATATATAAAAATATTGAATCACAACGTTGTACACCTGAGACTAATACAATATCATATATTAATCATAACAATTTAAAAAAGAGAATTCCTCCTGTAATTCTAATGGGAAGACAGAGTTGAGAGTCATTGGTCCAAGTTTTTTTAAAATAATGTGAAACAATCAATAAACAAAGTGAATTGTTAAGTATTTACTTTGAGAGATATGTTTGAAAAACAAAAAAATAAAGATGTGAGTTTTTCATAAATAATATTCAAATATCTCATTTTGCCTTAACCAACTAGGGATCAGATAATTTAGATGACTTACTCAGAGTTACAATTCCATTTAAACATTGATATCAGTGCAAAATACATACATAAATTTTCCCTTGCTTTTGCAGATGGTTAGTATTTCTTCTAAATATTATTATTATAGAAATTATAATTATTCTATAATTAAATGTAAAGGTAACTATAAATATTATGATTTTAATTTCCTGAAATTAATAATGTGAACTCATATACTGATTTTAAGGTAAAAAAGTAAGAATTACCTTTTAAAAAATAGTGTTTATTCCCTGTGTCAGAGATGTATCAATATAGGTCAAGTCATTCATCCATTTCTTGAATGGTTACAATTTTGGGACAAATCTAAGAGCTGGTAAAAATGAGCACTTGGGAACTGATTCTTTTTTGAACAAAATCCTTGAATAATTTTTATGGCAATATTGCTCAAAGCATGATACTATAAATCACACCTATATTAGTGTAACATAAAGTTTAAAATTCGTTGTCTAGAGCGAGGTCTAGAGCCAAAATTTAAGAACCATCGATCTAGTCTGAATCAGGCTGTCTCAGGGGTAGATTGTGAAAAACACAATTTTGTTTATGAGACCTTTTAAAAAAATAATTTATAGACATTTAGCCTATTGTGTTCACATGAGAATTGAATGAAATATTCAGTATAGGGTAGCATTTCTAAGCAGGGTTTTAGCTAAGCCCCTGCAGTGTGACTCCTATTCAGAAGTGGTGCCATGGAAATCTCAGTTCCATTACGTAAGACAGCTGGTGCTTACTGAGTAGGGAGATTAACAGCAGAAAACACCATCTTTTAATCTTTTCTAGACTTCCAGACTCCTGCCACCCACAATTTCTCCTCTCCTGCCAAAATAAAGATAAAGAAGCTTAATTGCTGCACAATTCTAATTGTCCTGTGGCTTTTAAAATTCATATTAGGACTCGGTCCTTGAGTACCTGTTCTCTAATCTTCATAGCTGCTGTATTTCTATGTGGGTAGTGACGAATTTCTAAACTACAAGACTATTGCACAAGCAGCTATTAATATATAAAAAGTAGAAAAATATTACTCTAGGAAATCCTAATTACAAGAGAAAGATCAAGCCCAATTTGATTGTAATCGTGCTTAAAATGTGCAGAATTGCTTTTATATTGGTAATCACTGGCTTTGTAGGTAGAAAATGAATCATACAAGTATTCAGAGGAAATTGATTTAAATTGTTTTCAATTTGTCTCATATTATTTCCCAAGTCAGTCTTCTTTTTTTATGAGACCAATAAAAGTTTATTAAATGAAAAAATATTTCACTTTTGCTATATTTCTTGCATCATATAATGTCAGGACTTTATATTCTTTTGTTTCTTTTTTTTAATTGGAAGCTAATTACTTTACAACATTGTGGTGGTTTTTGCCATACATTGACATGAATCAGCCATGGGTGTACATGTGTTTCTCATCCTGAACCCCCCTCCCACCTCCCTCCCCATCCCATCCCTCAGGATCATCCCAGTGCACAAGCCCTAAGCACCCTGTCTCATGCATCGAACCTGGACTGGCGATCTATTTCACATATGACAGAGGATGAGATGGTTGGATGGCATCACCAACTCAATGGACATGGGTTTGGGTGGACTCCAGGAGTTGGTGAAAGACAGGGAGGCCTGGTGTACTGCGGTTCATGGGGTCTCAGAGTCGGACACAACTGAGCAACTGAACTGAACTAAATATACATGTTTCAATGCTATTCTCTCAAATCATCCCACCCTCACCTTCCCACACAGAGTCCAAGAGTCTGTTCTTTACATCTGTGTCTCTTTTTCTGTCTCACATATAGGGTCATCGTTACCATCTTTCTAAATTCCATATATTTAAATGCATTCATTTAATAGCTGAGTAATATTCCATTGTGTATATGTACCACTGATTTCTTATCCATTCATCTGCCAATGGACATCTAGATTGCTTCCATGTCTTGGCTATTGTAAACAGTGCTGCGATGAACATTGGCATACATGTGTCTCTTTCAATTCTGGTTTCCTCAGTGTGTATGCCTAGCAATGGGATTGCTGGGTTGTATGGCAGTTCTATTTCCAGTTTTTAAAGGAATCTCCACACTGTTCTCCATAGTGGCTGCACTAGTTTGCATTCCCACAAACAGTGTAAGAGGGTTCCTTTATCTCCGCACCCTCTCCAGCATTTATTGTTTATAGACTTTTGGATAGCAGCCATTCTACCTGGCATGAGATGGTACCTCATTGTGGTTTTGATTTGCATTTCTCTGATTATGAGTGATGTTGAGCATCTTTTCATGTGCTTGTTAGCCATCTGTATGTCTTCTTTGGAGAAATATCTGTTTAGTTCTTTGGCCCATTTTTTGATTGGGTCGTTTATTTTTCTGGAATTGAGCTTCAGGAGTTGCTTGTATATTTTTGAGATTAATTCTTTGTCACTTGCTTCATTTGCTATTATTTTCTCCCATTTTGAAGGCTGTCTTTTCACCTTGCTTATAGTTTCCTTCGTTGTGCAAAAGCTTTTAAGTTTAATTAGGTCCCATTTGCTTATTTTTGCTTTTATTTCCATTACTCTGGGAGGTGGGTCACAGAGGATCCTTCTGTGTTTTATGTCAAAGAGTGCTTTGCCTATGTTCTCCTCTAGGAGTTTTATAGTTTCTGGTCTTATATTTAGATCTTTAATCCATTTTGAGTTTATTTTTGTGTATGGTGTTAGAAAGTGTTCTAGTTTCATTCTTTTACAAGTGGTTGACCAGTTTTCCCAGCACCACTTTTTAGAGATTGTCTTTTCTCCATTATATATTCTTGCCTCCTTTATCAAAGATAAGGTGCCCCTAGGTGCATGGGTTTATCTCTGGGCTTTCTTTTTTGTTCCATTGATCTATATTTCTGTCTTTATGCCAGTACCATACTGTCTTGATGACTGTAGCTTTGTACTATAGTCTGAAGTCAGGCAGGTTGATTCATCCAGTTCCATTCTTCTTTGTCAAGATTGCTTTGGCTATTCGAGGTTTTTTGTATTTCCGTACAAATTGTTAAATTATTTGTTCTAGTTCTCTGAAAAATACCATTGGTAGCTTGATAAGGATTGCACTGAATCTATAGATTGCTTTGGATAGTATATTCATTTTCAGTATATTGATTCTTCCGATCCATGAATATGGTCCATTTCTCCATCTATTGTGTCATCTTTGATTTCTTTCTTCAGTGTTTTATAGTTTTCTATACATAGATCTTTTGTTTCTTTAGGTAAATTTATTCTTAAGTATTTTATTCTTTTCATTGCAATGGTGAATGGAATTGTTTCCTTAATTTCTCTTTCTGTATTCTCATTGTTAATGTATAGAAATGCAAGGGATTTTTGTGTGTTAATTTTATATCCTGCAACTTTACTATATTCATTGCTTAGCTCTAGTAATTTTGTGGTGGAATCTTTAGGTTTTTCTATGTAGAGGATCATGTCATTTGCAAACAGTGAGAGTTTTAATTCTTCTTTTCCAGTCTGGATTCCTTTTATTTCTTTTTCTTCTCTGATTGCTTTGGCTAAAACTTCCAAACCTATGTTGAATAGTAGTGGTGAAAGTGGGCACCCTTGTCTTGTTTCTGACTTTAGGGGAAATGCTTTCAATTTTTCACCACTGAGGATGTTTTCTGTGGGTTTATCATATATGGCTTTTATTATGTTGAGGTATATTCCTTCTATGCCTGCTTTCTGGAGGGTTTTTATCAAAAAAGAATGTTGAATTTTGTCAAAGGTTTTCTCTGCATCTATTAAAATAATCATATGGTTTTTATCTTTCAATTTGTTAATATAGTATATCACATTGATTAATATGTGAATATAGAGGATAAGGATATGTAAGGATATTTGTTAATATCCTTACGTCCCTGGGATAAAGCCCACTTGGTCATGATGTATGATCTTTTTAATATGTTGTTGGATTCTGTTTGCTAGAATTATGTTAAGGATTTTTGCATCTATATTCATCAGTGATATTGGTCTGTAGTTTTCTTTTTTTGTGGCATCTTTGTCTGGTTTTGGTATTAGAATGACGGTGGTCTCATAGAAAGAGTTTGGAAGTTTACCTTCCTCTGCAATTTTCTGGAAGAGTTTGAGTGGAATAGGTGTTAGCTCTTCTCACATTTTTGGTAAAATTCAGCTGTGAAGCCTTCTAGTCCTGGGCTTTGTTTGTTGGAAGATTTCTGATTACAGTTTCAATTTCTGTGCTTGTGATGGGTCTGTTAAGATTTTCTATTTCTTCCTAGTTTAGTTTTGAAAAGTTATACTTTTCTGCGAATGTGTCCATTTCTTCCAAGTTGTCCATTTTATTGGCATATAGTTGCTGATAGTAGTCCCTTATGATCCTTTGTATTTCTGTGTTGTCTGTTGTGATTTCTCCATGTTAATTTCTAATTTTGTTGATTTGATTCTTCTCCCTTTTTTTCTTAATGAGGCTGGCTAATGGTTTGTCTATTTTATTTATCTTCTCAAAGAACCAGCTTTTAGCTTTGTTGATTTTTGCTATGGTCTCCTTTGTTTCTTTTGCATTTATTTCTGCCTTAATTTTTATTATTTCTTTCCTTCTACTAACCCTAGGGTTCTTCATTTCTTCTTTTCTAGTTTCTTTAGGAGTAGAGTTAGGTTATTTATTTGATTTTTCTCCTGTTTCTTAAGGAAGGCTTGTTTTGCTATGAACCTTCCCCTTAGCACTGCTTTTACTGAATCCCATAGGTTTGTGGTGGTTATGTTTTCATTTTCATTCGTTTCAATGCATTTTTTTTATTTCTTCCGTGATTTGTTGGTTATTCAGAAATGTGTTGTTTAGCCTCCATATGTTTGTATTTTTAATAGTTTTTTTTTTCCTGTAGTTGAAATCTAATCTTACCTCATTGTGATCAGAAAAGATGCATGAGATGATTTCAATATTTTTGAATTTACCAAGGCTAGATTTATGGCCCACAATGTGATCTATCCAGGAGAATGTTCCGTGTGCACTTTAGAAAAAGAGGAAATTCATTGTTTTGGGGTGAAATGTCCTATAGATATCAATTAGGTCTAACTTGTCCACTGTATCATTTAAAGTTTGTGTTTCCTTGCTAATTTTCTGTTTGGTTGATCTATCCATAGGTGTGAGTGGGGTATTAAAGTCTCCCACTATTATTGTGTTACTTTTAATTTCCCCTTTCATACTTGTTAGCATTTGTCTTACATATTGTGGCACGCCTATGTTGAATGCATATATATTTATAATTGTTATATCTTCTTCTTGGATTGATCCTTTGATCATTATGTAGTGTCCTTCTTTGTCTCTTTTCACAGCCTTTATTTCAAAGTCTATTTTATCTAATATGAGTATTGCTACTCCTGATTTCTTTTGGTCTCCACTTGCATGAAACATCTTTTTCCAGCCCTTCACTTTCAGTCTGTATGTGCCCCTTGTTTTGAGGTGAGTCTCTTGTAGACAGCATATATGGGGGTCTTGTTTTTGTATCCATTCAGCCAGTCTTTGTCTTTTGGTTGGAGCCAAAAGACATTTACATTTAAGGTAATTATTGATAAGTATGATCCCATTGACATTTACTTTGTGGTTCTGAGTTCAAGTTTATAAACCTTTTCTGTGTTTCCTGTCTAGAGAAGATCCTTTAGCATTTGTTGAGGAGCTGGTATGGTAGTGCTGAATTCTCTCAGCTTTTGCTTATCTGTAAAGCTTTTGATTTCTCATTCATATTTGAATGAGATCCATGCTGTTTATGGTAATCTGGGTTGTAGGTTTTTCTCTTTCATCACGTTAAGTATGTCCTGTCACTCCCTTCTGGCTTAAAGAGTTTCTATTGAAAGATCAGCTGTTATCCTTATGGGAATCCCCCTTAGTGTTATTTGTTGTTTTTCTCTTGCTGCTTTTAATATTTGTTCTTTGTGTTTGATCTTCATAAAGGAGTATGTCAAGGCTGTATATTGACACCCTGCTTACATAACTTATATGCAGAGTACATCATGAGAATGCTGGACTGGAAGAAGCACAAGCTGGAATCAAGAATTCCGGGAGAAATATTAATAACCTCAGATATGCAGATGACACCACCCTTATGGCAGAAAGTGAAGAGGAACTAAAAAGCTTCTTGATGAAAGTGAAAGAGGAGAGTGAAAAGTTGGCTTAAAGCTCAACATTCAGAAAACTAAGATCATGGCATCTGGTTCCATTATTTCATGACAAATAGATGGGGAAACAGTGGAAACAGTGTCAAACTATTTTTTTGGGCTCCAAAATCACTGCAGATGCTGATTGCAGCCATGAAATTAAAAGACACTCACTCCTTGGAAAGAAAGTTATGACCAACCTGCTACTGTTGCTGCTGCTGCTGCGTCGCTTCAGTCGTGTCAGACTCTGTGTGACCCCATAGACGATAGCCCACCAGGCTCCCCCGTCCCTGGGATTCTCCAGGCAAGAACACTGGAGTGGGTTGCCATTTCCTTCTCCAATGCATGAAAGTGAAAAGTGAAAGTGAAGTTGCTCAGCCGTGTCAGACTCTTAGCGATCCCATGGACTGCAGCCTACCAGGCTCCTCCGTCCATGGGATTCTCCAGGCAAGAGTACTGGAGTGGGGTGCCATTGCCTTCTCCATGACCAACCTAGATAGCATATTAAAAAGCAGAGACATTACTTTGCCAACAAAGGTCCGTCTTGTCAAGGTTATGGTTTTTCCAGTGGTCATGTATGGATGTGAGAGTTGGACTGTGAAGAAAGCTGAGCAGTGAAGAATTAATGCTTTTGAACTGTGGTGTTGGAGAAGACTCTTGAGAGTCCCTTGGACTGCAAGGAGGTCCAACCAGTCCATCCTAAAGGAGATCAGTCCTGGGTGTTCATTGGAAGGACTGATGCTGAAGCTGAAACTCCAATACTTTGGCCACCTCATGCTAAGAGTTGACTCATTGGAAAAGACCCTGAAGCTGGGAGGGGTTGGGGACAGGAGGAGAAGGAGACGACAGAGAATGAGATGGCTGGACGGCATCACCAACTTGATGGACATGAGTTTGGGTGAACTCCAGGAGTTGGTGATGGACAGAGGCCTGGTGTGCTGTGATTCATGGGGTCGCAGAGTCGGACACAACTGAGCAACTGAACTGAACTGAATTTGGTTAATATGTTTCTCGTGGTGTTTCACCTTGGGTTTATCCTGTTTGAGATTCTCTGAGTTTCTTGGACTTGGGTGGCTATTTCCTTCCCCATTTTAGGGACATTTTCAACTATGATCTCCTCAAGTATTTTCTCACGGCCTTTCTTTTTATGGTCGTCTTCTCGACTCCTATGATTCAAATTTTGGGGCATTTGACATTGTCCTACAGGTCTCTGAGGTTGCCCTCATTTCTTTTAATTCTTTTTTCCTCTCTGTTTCATTTATTTCCACCATTCTATCTTCCACCTCACTTATCCTATCTTCTGCCTCAGTTATTCTACAGCTGGTTCCCTCTAGAGTGCCTTTGACCTCAGTTATTGCATTATTCACTATTGACTGACTCTTTAATTTCTACTAGGGTCCTTGTTAAACTTTTTTTGCATCTTCTCAATCCTTGTCTCCAGACTATTTATCTGTAACTCCATTTTGTTTTCAAGATTTTGGATCATCTTTACTGTCATTATTCTAAATTCTTTTTCAGGTAGACTCCTTGTCTCCTCCTCTTTTGTTTGGTTTGGTGGGCTTTTATCATGTTCCTTTACCTGCTGCATATTTCTTTGCCTTTTCATCCTGTTTAGATTGCTGTATTTGGGGTGGCCTTTCTGTATACTGGAAGTTTGTGGTTCCTCTTTATTGTGGAGGTTCCTCCCTGTGGGTGGGGTTGGACGAGTGGCTTGTTAAGTTTCCTGGTTAGGGAAGCTTGCCTCAGTGTTCTGGTGGGTGGAGCCGGATCTCTTCTTTCTGGAATGCAATGAAATGTCCAGTAGTGAGTTCTGAGGTGTCTATGGGTTTGGTGTGACTTTTGGCTGCCTGTATTTTAATGCTCAGGGTTATGTTCCTACATTGTTGGAGAATTACAGTGGTATGTCTTGCTCTGAAACTTGTTGGCTCTTGGGTGGAGCTTGGTTTCAGTGTAGGTATGGAGGTTTTTGGATGAGCTCTTGTCAATTAATGCTCCCTGGAGTCAGAAGTTTTCTGGTGTTCTCACCTTTTGGATTTAAGCCTCCTGCCTCTGGCTTTCAGTCTTATTCTTACAGTAGCCTCAAGACTTCTCCATCTATACAGCACTGATGATAAAACATCTAGGTTAATGGTGAAAAGGTTCTCCACAGTGAGGGACACCCAGAAAGGTTCACAGAGTTACATGGAGAAGAGAAGAGGGAGGAGGCAGATAGAGGTGACCAGGAGGAGAAGAGGGGAAATCAAAAGGGGAGAGAGCAAGCTAGCCAGTAATCACTTCCCTATGTGCTCTCCACAGTCTGGATCCCTCAGAGAGGTTCACGGAGTTACACAGAGAAGAGAAGACGGAGGAAAGAGATAGAGGTGACCAGGAGGAGGGGATGGGGAGTTAAAAGGAGAGAGACCAATCTAGCCAGTAATCAGTTTCCTAAGTGTTCTCCACAGCCTGGAACCCAAAAAATATTCACAGAGTTAAGTAGAGAAGAGAGGGGAGAGGGAGGAGATAGAGGTGACCTGAGAGAGAAAAAGGAGCGTCAAAAGGGGAGAGAGCAATCAAGCCAGTAATCGCACTCTTAAAGTAAAACTGGGTACTGAAGATTGGATTCTTAAAGGTACAAAATTGATAACAAATACCAAAAACCAAAAATTAAAAATCTAGAGTAGAGGTTATACTCTCAAAAATACAATAATTAAATTTGCAAAAATTATAAAAATATATACATATGAAATTTGCTTTAAAAATAGGGTCTTTTTTGGCAAGGTAATAGTAGGTTTTAAAACTGAAAATTAAAGAAGTAACAAAGAACTTAAAATTTTTAAAAATTAAAAAATGATAATACTAAAATATATCTAGTAATTTCTCTGGAGCTGTTGAGGGCAGTGTGGGGTCAGTTCAATTTCAGATAGTTCCTTGTTCAAGCTTATACTTCTTCTCAAGGTCTATTGCCCCCTTCCAATGTAGTCAATGCTAACTACAGGGTTTTGATCTGTTGCACCTATCACTTCCAAAGCGGTTCCCTCTCTTTGTTTATTTTGGCTTCCTCTGTTTGCAAGTGTCTTCAGTGTCTAATTTCTTCCCTGACACAAGGGAGTGAAGGTGGTCATTTATTTATGGTCACTTGTTCAAGTGTGCTGTGGGGAGGGAGGAACACTGCAAACAAATATCACTGGTGTGTGTGGGGAGTGCTCACAGTATCTGGGCCATACTGGGCTTGCCCCCACTCAAGGCATGTGTGCTTTCCCTGTCTATACTGCTCAGGCTCTGGGTTGCTCTGCAGGGGAACTGTCTAAAACAGGCCCTGGGTTGCATGTACTTCCCAGGTCTAAGCCACTCAGGTTCAGGTTCTCAGATATTCCACAAAGGCAGAGACGCAGTTGGGCCTGCGCTTTGTGCCCTTCCAAGTCCGAGCAGCTCAGGCAACCAGGTGCTTGGCGAGTGCACACTCCCCTGATTGGCGGTGCGTCTTATCACCTCCCTCATCTCAGCCCTTTGGTTTCCTGGGTGTGCAGCGGAAACGCTGTCTCGTGTGTCTCCTCTGGGGAGCTGATCTCTGGCTGCAACCCTCCTGGCAGATGTCAACTGTCCAGGATCCCAGGAAGACATGGTTAGCAACAGGGAGCCTGCTCACAGTTTGGCAGAGGATGCCAACTCTGGAGCCAAGTTTGCCCCTCTCCCTCTGGCTCTGGCTATTCCCTGCCTACCTCCCTGCCTCCAGCGAGGGATGGGCCGGTCCGCAGCCGGCTAGCTGTCCTCTGGTTTTCGCTCAGTCCTTTGTTCTGTGAGCTGGCGGGGCAGTGCCTTAGGTTAGAGCTTTTCATGGGAAAGTTTTCTCTCTTCCTCTGTTTTTTCCCCTCTCTCTCTGGCTATCCCACAGCTTGGGTTGCTATCTCATGTTAGCTCCCTCGGATTGTCCTCAGTGCATTCAGGCCTGGTCCTTACCCTAAGCAATGCAGCCCGCGCCTCCCTGTTCAGGCCCCGCTTGTTGGCGGACACAAGTGTCTAGGCTACTTCTCTGCTGGGAGTTGCAGTTAGGTACGTAATCTGGGGGTTTTATTTATTTTTTCCTCCTGGTTACGTTGCCCTCTGAGATTCCAAAACTCCCCACAGACCCACCAGTGAGAGGGTTTCCTGGTTTTTGGAAACTTCTCCTCTTTTACGTCTCCCTCCCCAGGATGGGTCTCTGTCCCTAACTCTTTTATCTCTTTTTTTATCTTTTATATTTTGTCCTACCTCCTTTCAAAGACAATGGCCTGCCTTTATGAGTGCCTGGTGTCCTCCACCAGTGTTCAGAAGCTGTTTTGTGGAATTTGCTCAGCATTCAAATAATCTTATGATGAATTTGTTGGAGAGAAAATGGTCTCCCTGTCCTATTCCTCTGCCATCTTAGGACTGCCCCCATCCCCACCAAGTCAGTTTTCTACCCTATCCAAGTAAATATCTCAATTTAATATCAATTAAATATCCAAGTCCTCAAATGTCTCATTTTTATTTGTATTTTCAATATTTTCTCTGCCTTCTTAAATTTTCAGAGTCCAGCTTATTCCTTACATGGGTGCAGCTTTCACCATATTTTTCCATTAAAACTGAGAGACTCGTGTTTGCATTTCCTGGAAGGGGTAGTCTATAGGAAGTCATTAGATAACAGGACATCTTATATACTTCCTTTCAGAGAGCCAGAAATAGTGATGTAGCAGGTATATGAGATTCTATCATAGGCAAATAAAACTCAATATAACTGGAACTTTATTTCTGAAAATGAAATTAGTAATCTATATCATAAGGATAAAAATATCTTTGCTCTTTACATACTTAATTCTACTTTTAAAAGTTGGAATTAAAGAAATACAAAGCCCATCAACATAATTTCAAATATGTACATTTAAATTAGTATTTTTAATAAAAGGTATGGAAAATCTATACGTACCTAGCATTAAAAACATTATATAACATGTATATAAAAGCATTTAAATAACTTATGGCTAATTATTTATAAAGATTATATCACTTGTAAAGTTATACATTTAATAACAAGCAGGCAATGGCAACCCACTCCAGTACTCTTGCCTGGAAAATCCCATGGACAGAGGAGCCTGGAGGGCTGTAGTCCATGGGGTCACTAAGGGTCGGACATGACTGAGTGACTTCACTTTCACTTTTCACTTTCATGCATTGGAGCAGTAAATGGTAACCCACTCCAGTGTTCTTGCCTGGAGAATCCCAGGGATGGGGAAGCCTGATGGGCTGCCATCTATGGGGTAGCACAGAGTTGGACACGACTGAAGTGACTTAGCAGCAGTTGACATTCAGTACTTCCTTGGTGGCTCAGATGGTAAAGAATCCTTCTGCTATGTGGGAGACCAGGGTATGATCCCTGGGTCGGGAAGATCCCCTGGAGAGGGAAATAGTTACTCTAAAGTTCTGGCCTGGAGAATTCCATGGACTAGTCTAGGGGATCAGCAAAGAGTCAGACACGACTAAGCTACCTTCACTTCACTTGAATCTAGCTCCCCACATTATATTAATATTTATGAGATAGAAAATTATAAATGCAGCTTATCTTAATCATGTAAAAAGTATATTCCTGACACTGTTCTGGGCTCTCAGGATGCCACAAAAAAGCCAAATGGACAACTCTGCTCTTAGGGCATTTATATTCTAGTAAGATGGAAAAGCAGAGAAATGTTAGGAAACTATTCAATCTTCAAATAAAGCTACAAATAAAGAATATAATTTTAGATATGAACAATAAATGGGACAATCTGATAGAGAAGAGTTTGTTGTGCACTTTCAGTTCAGTTCAGTCGCTCAGTCATGACTGACTCTTTGTGACCCCATGAATCACAGCACGCCAGGCTTCCCTGTCCATCACAAACTCCCGGAGTTCACTCAAACTCATGTCCATCGAGTCGGTGATGCCATCCAGCCATCTCATTCTCTGTCATCCCCTTCTCCTCCTGCCCCCAATCCCTCCCAGCATCAGAGTCTTTTCCAGTGAGTCAACTCATAGCATGAGGTGGCCAAAGTATTGGAGTTTCAGCTTTAGCATCAGTCCTTCCAATGAACGCCCAGGATCAATCTTCTTTAGAATGGACTGGTTGGATCTCCTTGCAGCCCAAGGGACTCTCAAGAGTCTTCTCCAGCACCACAGTTCAAAAGCATCAATTCTTCAGCGATCAGCTTTCTTCACAGTCCAACTCTCACATCCATACATGACCACGGGAAAAACCATAGCCTTGACTAGACGGACCTTTGTTGGCAAAGTAATGTCTCTGCTTTTTAATATACTGTCTAGGTTGGTCATAACTTTCCTTCCAAGGAGAAAGCATCTTTTAATTTCCTGGCTGCAATGAGCATCTGCAGTGATTTTGGAGCCCAAAAAAATAAAGTCTGACACTGTTTCCACTGTTTCCCCAACTATTTGCCATGAAGTGATGGGACCAGATGCCATGATCTTTGTTTTCTGAATGTTGAGCTTCATGCCAACCTTTTCACTCTCCTCTTTCACTTTCATCAAGAGGCTTTTGAGTTCCTCTTCACTTTCTGCCATAAGGGTGGTGTCATCTGCATATCTGAGGTTATTGATATTTCTCCCAGCAATCTTGATTCCAGTTGTGCTTCTTCCAGCCCAGCATTCCTCATGATGTACTCTGCATATAAGTTAAATAAGCAGGGTGACAATATACAGCCTTGATGTACTCCTTTTCCTATTTGGAGTCAGTCTGTTGTTCCATGTCCAGTTCTAACTGTAGCTTCTTGACCTGCATACACGTTTCTCAAGAGGCAGGTCAGGTGGTCTGGGATTCCCATCTCTTTCAGAATTTTCCACAGTTTATTGTGATCCACACAGTCAAAGGCTTTGGCATAGTCAATGAAGCAGAAATAGATGTTTTTCTGGAATTCTCTTGTTTTCTCCATGATCCAGTGGATGTTGGCAATTTGATCTCTGGTGCCTCTGCCTTTTCTAAAACCTGCTTGAACATCTGGCAGTTCACGGTTCACATATTGCTGAAGCCTGGCTTGGAGAATTTTGAGCATGACTTTACTAGCGTGTGAGATGAGTGCAATTGTGCGGTAGTTTGAGCATTCTTTGGCATTGCCTTTCTTTGGAATTGGAATGAAGACTGACCTTTTCCAGTCCTGTGGCCACTGCTGAGTTTTCCAAATTTGCTGGCATATTGAGATCAGCACTTTCACAGCATCATCTTTCAGGATTTGAAATAGCTCAACTGGAATTCCATCACCTCCACTAGCTTTGTTCGTAGTGATGCTCTCTAAGGCCCACTTGACTTCACATTCAAGATGTCTGGCTCCAGGTGAGTGATCTCACCATCGTGATTATCTTGGTCGTGAAGATCTTTTTTGTACAGTTCTTCTGTGTATTCTTGATACCTTTTCTTAATATCGTCTGCTTCTGTTAGGTCCATACCATTTCTGTCCTTTATCGAGCCCATCTTTGCATGAAATGTTCCCTTGATAGCTCTAATTTTCTTGAAGAGATCTCTTGTTTTTCCTATTCTCTTGTTTTCCTCTATTTCTTTGCATTGATCGTTGAGGAAGGCTTTCTTATCTCTCCTTGCTATTCTTTGGAACTCTGCATTCAGATGCTTATATCTTTCCTTTTCTCCTTTGCTTTTCACTTCTCTTCTTTTCACGGCTATTTGTAAGGCCTCCTCAGACAGCCATTTTGCTTTTTTGCAGTTCTTTTCCATGGGGATGGTCTTGGTCCCTGTCTCCTGTACAATGTCACGAACCTCCATCCAGAGTTCATCAGGCACTCTATCAGATCTAGTCCCTTAAATCTATTTTTCACTTCCACTGTATAATCATAAGGGATCTGACTTAGGTCATATCTGAATAGTCTAGTTTTTTTCCCTGCTTTCTTCAATTTATGTCTGAATTTGGCAATAAAGAGTTTATGATCTGAGCCACAGTCAGCTCCTGGTCTTGTTTTTGCTAACTGTATAGAGCTTCTCCATCTTTGGCTGCAAACTGATTTCGATGTTGACCATCTGGTGATGTCCATGTGTAGAGTCATCTCTTGTGCTGTTGGAAGAGGGTGTTTGCTATGACCAGTGCGTTCTCTTGGCAAAACTCTATTAGCCTTTGCCCTGCTTCATTCTGTGCTCCAAGGCCAAATTTTCCTGTTACTCCAGGTGTTTCTTGACTTCCTACTTTTGCATTCCAGTCCCCTATAATGAAAAGGACATCTTTTTTGGGTGTTAGTTCTAAAAGGTCTTGTAGGTCTTCATAGAACCGTTCATCTTCGGCTTCTTCAGCGTTATGCACTTTAGAAATGATCAAATAAATGCTACATGACAGTCATTTTAATCTATTTTACTGAAGTGTAATTTACATATAATAAGTTGTATCCACTTAAAGTGTGTAACTTGATGAGTGAGTAAAGCTACAGGTTATATTCATCATAAAATTTTCCTTATGTCTCTTTGAATGCAGTTCCTCTACTGCATTCAATAATAAGTTGTATCCACTTAAAGTGTGTAACTTGATGAGTGAGTAAAGCTACAGGTTATATTCATCATAAAATTTTCCTTGTGTCTCTTTGAATGCAGTTCCTCTACCTTCTGTTTCCGTTTCCGTTCCGTCGCTCAGTTGTGTCCAACTCTATGCGACCCGTGGACTGTAGCCTACCAGGCTTCTCCGTCCATGGGATTCTCCAGGCAAGTATA
The DNA here is from genome assembly GCF_049115385.1 of Moschus berezovskii. Taxonomy (NCBI): domain Eukaryota; kingdom Metazoa; phylum Chordata; class Mammalia; order Artiodactyla; family Moschidae; genus Moschus; species Moschus berezovskii. The sequence goes on from NC_142475.1 coordinate 51,480,534, forward strand.
CTGGAGTGGGTTACCGTTTCCTTCTCCAGGGGATATTCCCGACCCAGGGATCGAACCCGGGTCTCCTGCATTGGAGGCAGACGCTTTAACCTCTGAGCCACCAGGGAAGACTCATTGATTGATTTTTCTTATTATACATATAAGAATACTGCTTTGTCTAGAGATTCATATACATGGAATCATACAGTCGTGCACTTATCATGTTGGGGTACATATCAGTACCTCATTTCTATTTATTGTGCAGTGGTATGCTATAGTATGGCTTCCCTGGTGAGTCAGACATGACTTAATGACTAAAAGAACACAACAACAACTCTGTTGTATGGATATAATATCATATGTTTGTTCAATCTCTACTGATGAATCTTTAGATTTTCTCAGTTTAAGGGCACTATAACTAAAGTTGCTATGAATACTTATGCATGAATTTTCATGTGGACATACACTTTCCTTTTTCTTGGAGAAGTATCTAGGAGAAAATCCTGTGCTGTAATGTATTTGTAGATATAATTAAAGAACTTGTAAACTGTCTTCCAAAGCAGAGATGTAATTTTACATTTCCTCTAGCAATGTACCAGAGTTCCAGTTTCCCCACATTCTTGTCAACACTTGGAATTCTCAGTCTTTTAAATCTTGGCCATTGTTGTCATTTGTCATCTGTGAAAAAATGATTTAGAGAAGGAAATGGCAACCCACTCCAGTGTTCTTGCTTGGAGAATCCCAGGGACGGGGGAGCCTGGTGGGCTTCCATCTATGGGGTCACACAGAGTCGGACACGACTGAAGTGACTTAGCAGCAGCAGCAGCTCCTGTGTTTGTAGTATTGTGCCACTGAGGTTTAATTAGCAACTTCTGATGACAATTGATGTTTAGTATCATTTTATGTGTTTATGTATGTTCTTCCGTGAAGTGAAAGTCACTCAGTCATGTCCAACTCTTTGCAGCCCCATGGACTATACAATACAGTCCATAGAATTCTCCAGCCAGAATACTGGAGTGGGTAGTCGTTCCCTTTTCCAGGGGATCTTCCCAACCCAGGGATCAAAACCAGGTCTCCCACATTGCAGGCAGATTCTTTATCAGCTGAGCCACCAGGGAAGCCCTCTTTTGTGAAGTGATTGTACAAGTGTTTTGCCTGAGTTTTAAAAAACTGTGATATTTTTTCATATTGAAATGTAAGAATTCTGTGTATATGCTGACTATAAGATCTTTGCAGATAAATGTGTTGAAGATATTTTCTGATATTGTGATTTGCAAGCTTTCTTAACAAAATTTTTCCCACTCTAAATGTTGAGAAAGTCCAGTTTTCTTTTATGGTTTGTGCTTTCTTCATATTCTATCTACAAAAACTTTATATTTTTTTATGATTTATTCTAGAAATTTTATAGTTCCATCTTTTATATTTAGGCCTATAGTTCATTTCAAGTTAATATTTTTTTGTATGTTGTAAGGCAATGTTTGATCCATTTTTTCCATACAAATATCCAATTTTATTCACTATTTGTTGAAAAAGTATTTTATCACTTTTTGATGGCTTTGACATTACTGTTGTCACTCAATTGACTTCATAATCTGTTTTAATTCTAGACCTTTTTATCTTCCATTCATCTATACATCTATTATTTTATGCTATTGATTCTTGCAGCTTATAGTAAATCTTGAAATCCAATTGTAAAAGTTCTCCATTTTGAAAGGTGATTTGACTACTTCAGGCCATTTGAATTTACAGATAAATTTTAGAGTAAGTTTGTCAATTTCTATTTTAAAAACTGCTATAACTTTTTACATGTATAGTTTCAAATCTGGGGTTTCCCTGGTGGCTCAGATGGTAAAGAATCTGCCTGCAATGCAGGAGACCTGGGTTTAACCCCTGGGTCAGGAAGATCCCCTGGAGAAGGGAAAGGCTATCCACTCCAGTATTCTTGTCTAAAAACAATAGCAAATGAAGCAACTGATAAAGGATTAATCTCCAAATTATACAAGCAGCTCCTGCAGCTCAATTCCAGAAAAATAAATGACCCAATCAAAAAATGGGCCAAAGAACTAAACAGACATTTCTCCAAAGAAGACATAAAGATGGCTAACAAACACATGAAAAAATGCTCAACATCCCTCATAATCAGAGAGATGCAAATCAAAACCACAATGAGATACCATTTCACACCAGTCAGAATGGCTGCTATCCAAAAGTCTACATGCAATAAATGCTGGAGAGGATGTGGAGAGAAAGGAACCCTCTTACACTGTTGGTGGGAATGCAAACTAGGACAGCCACTATGGAGAACAGTGTGGAGATTCCTCAAAAAACTGGAAATAGAACTGCCATATGATCCAGCAATCGCACTCCTGGGCATACACACCAAGGAAACCAGAATTGAAAGAGACACGTGTACTCCAATGTTCATTGCAGCACTGTTTATAATAGCCAGGACATGGAAGCAACCTAGATGTCCATCTGCAGATGAATGGATAAGAAAGCTTTGGTACATATACACAATGGAGTATTATTCAGCCATTAAAAAGAATACATTTGAATCAGTTCTAATGAGGTGGATGAAACTGGAGCCTATTATACAGAGTGAAGTAAGCCAGAAAGAAAAACACCAATACAGTATACTAACACATATATATGGAATTTAGAAAGATGCAAATGATAACCCTGTATACGAGACAGCAAAAGAGACACAGATGTATAGAACAGTCTTTGGGACTCTATGGGAGAGGGTGAGGGTGGGATGATTTGGGAGAATGGCATTGAAACACGTATGTTGTCATATGTGAAACGAATCACTAGTTCAGGGTCAATGCATGTTATAGGATGCTCGGGGCTGGCATGCAGGGATGACCCAGAGGGAGGATAAAGGGAAGAGGGAGGTGGGAGGGGGGTTCAGGAGGGGGAACTTATGTAAACCCGGGGCAAATTCATGTCAATGTATGGCAAAACCAACCAATATAATATTGTAAAATAATTTGCCTCCAATAAAAAATAATTACCTAAAAAAAAAATAAAAACTGCTATAACTTTTTACATGTATAGTTTCAAATCTGGGGCTTCCCTGGTGGCTCAGATGGTAAAGAATCTGCCTGCAATGCAGGAGATCTGGGTTTAACCCCTGGGTCAGGAAGATCCCCTGGAGAAGGGAAAGGCTATCCACTCCAGTATTCTTGTCTGGAGAATTCAATGGACAGAGGATCTTGGCAGGCTAGAGTTCATAGGGTCAAATCAATAAATCAATTTGGAGAAATTGGTACATTTATAAGAATGAGTCTTCCAATCTGTATTTCTCCAATTATTTATATCTTCTTCAACCATATTGCTTATTTTCTGTGTAGAAATCCTATATATGCATATTTCATTTGTCCCACATATTTTTGATACTATTGTATATAGAACAAATTTTAAAATATTTTTCAATTTGTTGTTGTTAGTTCAATATATAAGATATAGTTTCTAAAATATTAACCATGAGTAATATAATACTGCTAAATTCATGTATTGATTCTAATAGCTGCTTTGTAATTCCTGGATTTTCTACACAGTTATTTTAAATATAAAAAGAAACTTTTTACACTTCTTATACTTTTCACATTTTATAATAATTTCTTTTGTTCAAAATCATATGCTCTATTTTCACCTTAATACTTATTTACTTTTTGCTCTTTTACTTTATTGCACTAATTAGGAACTCCAATAAATGTTGAATAAAAGGAGTATGAGTGAACACTTTTGCCTTTTTCCCAATTTTAGATAAAGCAATTAATATTTCATCATATTAAGTATAACTTTTGCCTTAGATTTTCATAAATGCTCTTTATCACATTGAGAAAAATTCTCCTCTATTCTTAATTTCCAAAGAGATATTATCATAAATTAATTTGTATTTTAATAAATGTCTTTCTACATCAATTAAATTCATCATATGATTATCTTCTTTATTATGCTAAAGTGGTGAATTACAGTGATATTCAAATATAAAGAAAACTTTGCTTTCTTTAAGTACTTAATTAGTCATATGATAGTATTTTTGTATGCTGTTGAATTTGACTTGCTTGTATTTCAAAGATTTTTACATTGATTCATATCAGATTATTGGTCTTTACTTTTCTCCTATTTTATAGTGTCTTATCAGGTTTTGATATTAGTTTATTACTGGGCTTTATTACTGGGCTTCTAAAACGAGTTTGGAAATATTTCATCTTCCTCTAGGTTTTGAATAGAATTGTGTAAGATCAGATTGATTATTTCTTCAATTCACCAATGAAATTTTATTGCCCCAACCTTTTCTTTTGGAGAAGGCTTCGTGTCCGACTCTCCGCGACCCCATGAATCACAGCATGACAGGCCTCCCTGTCCATCACCAACTCCCGGAGTTCACTCAAACTCATGTCCACAGAGTTGGTGATGCCATCCAGCCATCTCATTCTCCGTCGTCCCCTTCTCCTCCTGCCCCCAACCTTTCCCAGCATTAGAGTCTTTTCCAGTGAGTCAACTCGTCGCATGAGGTGGCCAAAGTATTGCAGCTTCAGCTTTAGCATAGGTCCTTCCAATGAACACCCAGGATTGATCTCCCTTAGAATGGACTGGTTGGATCTCCTGGTGGTACAAGGGACTCTCAAGAGTCTTCTCCAGCACCACAGTTCAAAAGCATCAATTCTTCGGCGATCAGCTTTCTTCACAGTCCAACTCTCACATCCATACATGACCACGGGAAAAACCATAGCCTTGACTAGACGGACCTTGGTTGGCAAAGTAATGTCTCTGCTTTTCAATATATTATCAAGGTTGGTCATAACTTTCCTTCCAAGGAGTAAGCATCTTTTAATTTCATGGCTGCAATCTGCATCTGCAGTGATTTTGGAGCCCCCAAATATAAAGTCTGACACTGTTTCCACGGTTTTTCCATCTATTTCCCATGAAGTGATGGGACCAGATGCCATGATCTTTGTTTTCTGAATATTGAGCTTCAAGCCAACCTTTTCACTCTCCTCTTTCACTTTCATCAAGCGGCTTTTGAGCTCCTCTTCACTTTCTGCCATAAGGGTGGTGTCATCTGCGTATCTGAGGTTATTAACATTTCTCCCAGCAATCTTGATTCCAGCTTGTGCTTCTTCCAGCCCAGTGTTCCTCATGATGGACTCTGCATATAAGTTAAATAAGCAAGGTGACAATACACAGCCTTGACGCACTCCTTTTCCTATTTGGAACCAGTCTGTTGTTCCATGTACAGTTCTGACTGTTGCTTCCTCACCTGCATACAGGTTTCTCAAGAGGCAGGTCAGGTGGTCTGGTATTCCCATCTCTTGAAGAATGTTCCACAGTTTATTGTGATCCACACAGTCAAAGGCTTTGGCATAGTCAATGAAGCAGAAATAGATGTTTTTCTGGAACTCTCTTGTTTTCTCCACGATCCAGCAGATGTTGGCAATTTGATCTCTGGTGCCTCTTTCTTTTCTAAAACCTGCTTGAACATCTGGCGGTTCACGGTTCACATATTGCTGAAGCCTGGCTTGGAGAATTTTGAGCATGACTTTACTAGTGCGTGAGATGAGTGCAATTGTGCGGTAGTTTGGGCATTCTTTGGCATTCCCTTTCTTTGGGACTGGAATGAAGACTGACCTTTTCCAGTCCTGTGGCCACTGCTGAGTTTTCTAAATTTGCTGGCATATTGAGATCAGCACTTTCACAGCATCATCTTTCAGGATTTGAAATAGCTCAACTGGAATTCCATCACCTCCACTAGCTTTATTCGTAGTGATGCTTTCTAAGGCCCACTTGATTTCACATTCCAAGATGTCTGGCTCTAGGTCAGTGATCACGTTATAGTGACTATCTTGGTCATGAAGATCTTTTTTGTACAGTTCTTCTGTGTATTCTTGCCACCTCTTCTTAATATCTTCTGCTTCTGTTAGGTCCATACCATTTCTGTCCTTTATCGAGCCCATCTTTGCATGAAATGTTCCCTTGGAATCTCTAATTTTCTTGAAGAGATCTCATTTTGTATAAAATACGATTTCTTTAATAAGTCTTCACATTTTTTTTTTAAATGTCAATTCTGGTAAGTTGTAAATACAAAAGAATTTAATCATTTTATCTAGGTTGTTAGGATGGTTGGCACAAATCTTCACAATTTATCATCATGATTTTAATGTGTATAATATTTGTAGTGATTTTTGAATCATTTCAATTTCAATAAGTGGAATTTATTTTACTCTTATTTTCTAGTTCTAATCTTCTTCTAATATGAGATCATTGATTTTAAAGCTTTCTTATCTTCTTGTAAAAGTATTTATAACTACTCCCTTTCAGCACTGTTTTAAGCATTCCACAGTTGTAATATACCATAACTGGCTTATCATTCTGTTTGCAATATTATATTGCAATTTGTTCTTTGACCCATAATTTTTTTAAATGTTTTGCTTAATTTGCAAAAGAATGAATATTATGAAATATTTTAATAGCTATAATTTCAAATTTATTTCTGTTGTCAGAGGTCATACTCTATGATTGCAAAACTTTGACAATTACGTGAATTTGTTTTGTGGCCAGGATATAAAAGAAGATATGTTCATCTTGGTGAATCTTATAATGTACGTATGAACAGAATGTGTATTTTGAAGTTGCTCGGTAGAGTGCATCATAAATACCAAGTAGGTAAAGTTGTTGAGAATGTTGCTGTGATTATGTTTTGTCCAGTTTTTCTAAACTAGTGTTAAAATCTATGATTATTTTAATTAATTTATTCATTTGATTACTGTTACATTTGGCTTATTATTTTGTGGCTCTATTGTTAAATATATACATATTTATGATTATCAATTCTTAATGAATTAATTTTTAATCATTATATTCTTCTTAATCTCAGGTAATACTTCTCATCTGGAAGTCTACATTATCTAGGATTAAAAATCCCACTCTAGCTTTAGGATAAATATTTGCACAGCATATCCTTTTCCATTTATTTTTTAGCATAGCTGTATCTTTACATTTGAAATGCACATCCTGAGAGTTGGGTCTTACTTTGTTATTCGTTCAGAAAATTCATTCCTATTTGTTGAAATGTTTATTCTAATAATATTTAATGCGATTATTGGTCTGAGTCTACGTCTTCTGATCTATTGCTTGTTTTCTTTTCACCTCTCTCCTGTTTCGTTTTGCTTTATTTTGTTGATATTGTTCTGATTCTCTTAATTTATTTTCAATCATTAGAATGATTTTTACAATTCTACATTTCTTTGTCATTTTAATATCGACTATAGTCTTTTTCTTAATGGTTTTAATTGTACAACCTGTGTAATTCTAGTTAAAATTGTATTCCTTAAAATATAGAAATCTCACAAACATACGTCCGTTTACCCACACCCACTTTTCTTTGTTCTGTAGTTCACAGTTCTTTTGTCTTTAACTGAAATGAAGTCTACTCCTCCTAAACATGTTTCAAGGATCAGCCAGAAACTAGGGCAGGGTTTACATGCTAAACTTGGGCCTTCTTTCTCTGGTTCCTTCTTTTGTAAGATTCTCCCTTACTGCCTGGCATGTTTAGTTGTACCAGGATTTATATTCTGCACACTCAGAACTTCAGTGTTTTAGTGCCATATTTCTGTTATGGTTTATTGACTTGGTAATTTTGAGCAACTACCTAAATTACAAGGACCATGCAGTTATGTATAGGCCCAGAGGAAGAGTAAACAGCAAATACAAGGAGATGTGCAAAAGGCTTCATCTAGAATACAGCTGCATGCTCAGTCACTCAGTCGGGTCCGACTTTTTTGCGACCCCATGGATTGTGGCCCGCCAGGCTCCTCTGTCTATGGGATTTCCCAGGCAAGAATACTGGAGTGTGTTACAACTTCCTACTCCAGGGAATCTTCCCAACCCAGGGATCAAACCCACATCTCTTGAGTCTCCTGCATTTGCAGAGGGATTTTTTTTACCACTAGCGCCACCTGGGAAGACTATATAATGCATAAACTTACAAAATATATGTTAACTAGCTGTTTATATTATTGGTAGGGCTTCCAGAAAACAGAAGGCCATTAGTAATTAAGTTCTAGAGGAGTCAAAAGTTATACACAGATCTGACTGCTTGGGGGACTGGAGCCCATATCTCCTGTGCTGTCCAAGTTCAACTTATGTATTTGAAATTCTGAAGTATATGGCCCCATTAAAATCTGCTATTCATCCGGGGTTGTGGCAGTTTTGACAATAATGACTGTTGTCGACTACCCACTAACAACTATTCAAAATTCTTTAACTGCTCCTGAGAAATCTCTGAACCAAATGGGGAGATGATTGCTCACAAGTTGATTTAAGTATCATCCCAAATACATGTTAAGAAAAGATTTTAAAGACCAGAAGTTTCTTAAATCTGTGCTATGCTAATGTTTAAATGCTTTCATTCAATCACTTGTGTTTCCTACTCATATATAATATACAATCTCAAGCTGGCCAAGTATCACTGATTTGCTTTTTTCCCCTTCTTCTATAAGACTCCACAGAATTTGTACTTAATAGAACACCTCGCATTATAGATTTATTGTACACTTATTTGTCTTCTTTGCTTTACTGTAGAATATACTAGGGCTTTTAACTGTGGCTTTTATAATATCAAATATTATTCCATTATCACTTCTAGATACATTCATAACTTGGTCTATGTAGTACAGTTAGCACATGGTCCTGTTTTCCACAGAGGAATTCTCATATTAAACAAACAGCCTGTGAAAAATTCATTCGAGCAAGTATTAGAAAAAGTAATTAAATCCCTCACCCACAGAAGATACGTTCTGTGAGATATGTTTATATTTTTAAAGAGTAATTTAATTGTTTCCAATTTTATTTTTAAATTTGGGCCATTTCTAATACTTACCTGGACCTTTCATTTCTTTTAGGTGATAGAGAAATAACTAATATTTAATTTCATGACTAAAATACATATTTGGTGACATGAAAATGTTATCAGGTGACAATTTGGATCTGTTTACCAATACATATGCAATATGACCTTTTATGGGGATGATGACAATTTTGCCTTTCGCCAAAATTGGGCATTTGCCCTGATTGCAATTGTAGTTGGAAGCAAAAGATTGCTGGGAAAAAAAGTTGTCTTTGATGAGATTCAGAAATAATATATTTTGTGTATTGAACAATTTACAATTTTAGTTAAGTTCCTATCGTGTATTCTTTGTTACAAAATAATCACATACATTTGATATGTTTGTGCAACATAGTTAGTAGCACCTGCTGCTGCTGCTGCTGCTGCTGAGTCACTTCAGTCGTGTCCGACTCTGTGTGACCCCATAGACGGAAGCCCACCAGGCTCCCCCGTCCCTGGGACTCTCCAGGCAAGAACACTGGAGTGGGTTGCCATTTCCTTCTCCAATGTGTGAAAGTGGAAAGTGAAAAGTGAAAGTGAAGTCGCTCAGTCGTGTCCGACCCTTAGCGACCCCACGGACTGCAGCCTACCAGGCTCCTCCATCCATGGGATTTTCTAGGCAAGAGTACTGGAGTGGCTTGCCATTGCCTTCTCCCCTAGGAAATTTTGTACCGCAGAGCACTATGTGCATACCAATATCAGTTATACATGACATGAACTCAAAATAGTGAATGTCCCCATGGAAAAAACGGATGGACACTGACAATACATTTGAAGCATAAATCCCCTCTGGAGTTCACAGTGAGTCAAGAGATAGGTTATCAGAGGAATGACTGTACTTTTAAACCACTGCAAGGTATAGGGGATGCTTTCATCATTAAGTAAATTATTATAAGAAAACAAGATATAGATTGTATATTTTGAACATCTTCTTTTAGTAAAGTACTGAGAGCAATCTATAGTAATGAGAAGAACACCACTATTCAAAATCTATGTGACGATCAGTCTCTGACCCCATGGGAGATTCAATCTATGGGTAACTCAGTATCCACTATCTTCACCAGCTCTCTTCTTATGTATCCTTCAATATCTATCATCTAGGTTTGGTCCCTGTGTCATGGTGGGGCTACTTGCTGACTTCAATATCTATCTGCCACTTTCCTCAGTACTATATACAACTGTTCTTTTTTAATCTGACTTACCATCCAGGAAAATTAAAAAATTGTATTTCTAGGAATGTTTGGGTACTGGAATCATTAAACACTCTTTAAAAGTTTCTACATTTTCTTTCAAAAGTGGCTAGCCAACCTATAGATACAGTAGTGATGGATTTTGTGATTTGATATGAGGGACTTTGCCAACCAAGGTCCGTTTAGTCAAGGCTATGGTTTTTCCCGTGGTCATGTATGGATGTGAGAGTTGGACTGTGAAGAAGGCTGATCGCCGAAGAATTGATGCTTTTGAACTGTGGTGCTGGAGAAGACTCTTGAGAGTCCCTTGGACTGCAAGGAGATCCAACCAGTCCATTCTAGAGGAGATCGATCCTGGGTGTTCATTGGAAGGACTGATGCTAAAGCTGAAACTCCAATACTTTGGCCACCTCATGCGAAGAGTTGACTCACTGGAAAAGAGTCTGATGCTAGGAGGGATTGGGGGTGGGAAGAGACGGGGACGACAGAGAATGAGATGGCTGGATGGCATCACCGACTCTGTGGACATGAGTTGGCGATGGACAGGGAGGCCTGGCGTGCTGTGATTCATGGGGTCACAGAGAGTCAGACACGACTGAGCAACTGAACTGAACACCTCTGAAACTGCACCCTTACCCAAAATTCCCTTTATGTTTTCCAGACATTCTTTTTAATGGGGTATAGTTGCTTTACAATGCTGTGCTAGTTTCTTCTGTACAGCAAAGTGAATCTGCTATATATAATTACACATATCCCTTCCCTTATGGATTTCCCTCCCATCTACTCAATGACAGAGCATCAAGTAAAGATCCTTATGCTCTACAGCATAAAGAAAAGGGAACCCTCTTACACTGTTGGTAAAAATGTAAACTGTACAACCACTATGAACAGTATGGAGGTTCTGTAAAAGACTAAAAATAGAACTGCCACATGATCCAGCAGTCCTACTACTGGGCATATACCTCAAGAAAACTATAATTCAGAAAGACACAGATGTTCTTTTCAAGTGACTGAAATGTTACCATTATTAACACATCCCATTGACTATAAAATAAAATGTATACTTGTTGTCTAAATTCAAATAAATATGGGTTTGTTATTTTTAAGTTTTACCAGCAATAACATGTAATATCTTATGAATAGAATTTAAAATAAATTTTATTAGAAGAATGGGGAATTAACCTGCCGGACTTCAGGCTCTATTACAAAGCCACAGTCATCAAGACAGTATGGTACTGGCATAAAGACAGAAATATAGATCAATGGAACAAAATAGAAAGCCCAGAGATAAACCCACGCTCCTATGGACACCTTATCTTCGACAAAGGAGGCAAGAATATAAAATGGAGAAAAGACAGTCTCTTTAACAAGTGGTGCTGGGAAAACTGGTCAGCCACTTGTAAAAGAATGAAACTAGAACACTTCCTAACACCATACACCAAAATAAACTCAAAATGGATTAAAGATCTAAATGTAAGACCAGAAACTATAAAACTCCTAGAGGAGAACGTAGGCAAAACACTCTCCGACATAAATCACAGCAGGATCCTCCAAGACCCACCTCCCAGAATATTGGAAATAAAAGCAAAAATAAACAAATGGGACCTAATTAAAATCAAAAGCTTCTGCACAGCAAAGGAAACTCTAAGCAAGGTGAGAAGACAACCTTCAGAATGGGAGACAATAATAGCAAATGAAGCAACTGATAAAGGATTAATCTCCAAATTATACAAGCAGCTCCTGCAGCTTAATTCCAGAAAACTAAGTGACCCAATCAAAAAATGGGCCAAAGAACTAAACAGACATTTCTCTAAAGAAGACATAAAGATGGCTAATAAACACATGAAAAAATGCTCAACATCCCTCATCATCAGAGAAATGCAAATCAAAACCACAATGAGATACCATTTCACACCAGTCAGAATGGCTGCTATCCAAAAGTCTACATGCAATAAGTGCTGGAGAGGGTGTGGAGAGAAGGGAACCCTCTTACACTGTTGGTGGGAATGCAAACTAGTACAGCCACTATGGAGAACAGTGTGGAGATTCCTCAGAAAACTGGAAATAGAACTGCCATATGATCCAGCGATCGCACTCCTGGGCATACACACCGAGGAAACCAGAATTGAAAGAGACACATGTACTCCAATGTTCATTGCAGCACTGTTTATAATAGCCAGGACATGGAAGCAACCTAGATGTCCATCTGCAGATGAATGGATAAGAAAGCTTTGGTACATATACACAATGGAGTATTTCTCAGCCATCAAAAAGAATGCATTTGAATCAGTTTTAATGAGGTGGATGAAATTGGAGCCAATTATACAGAGTGAAGTAAGCCAGAAAGAAGAACATCAATACCGTATATTAACGCATATATATGGAATTTAGAAAAATGGTAACCTAAACCCTGTATAAGAGACTGCAAAAGAGACATAGGCATTTAGAACAGTCTTTGGGACTCTGTGGGAGAGGGTGAAGGTGGAATGATTGGAGAGAATGGAATTGTAGCATGTATATTATCATAAGTGACCAGTCCAGGTTCGACGCATAAATTTTCCTCTGTTCATTTCTTTGCATTTGTGCTTTTTTAATAAAATTCTTTTTTAGAAATAAAAAAAAAAATAAAGATATTCTGAGTGTTCCTAACTCCATGGAACAAGATTTGTGTTTAACAAAATAAGATCAAAATAGTTTACAACTGTCTTCCTGAGTTAGAAACATAATATCTTGGCTTGGACATGCACTAAGAGTCTAAAACTGGATTTAAATCATATTCCTTCAAAAAGTTAAAAAAAATGTTTCATGTGTTTTGGGCAATGGAGGTATTAACTACAGTGATGGGGAAAAATCCATAGATGTCTCAAAAGTAACAATAAGCAATATCTTGCCTAAAAACCCAGAATCTTAGGAAGGAATGACTACTGAGGACTCTATTTTCAGTGTAATTTTTTGGAATAAGAGGATAAGCCCTCTGTCAGAGTGGTAGAATAAAAAGTCTTTCCTATTTCAGAGGTAGGATTTATTTTCATCACATATATTTAGAGAAAGGATGATCAAAGATGTGCTGTGCTGATAATTTTAGGGGCTAAAAAATGTATTCATGAATTTCATAATGTCCATGGAAATGGGGGCAAGACTGACACTTGGAAACGTGAGTGATGAGTAAAGATGACACACCATGAGCTACGTGGGCTGCTTTCAGGAACTGGCAAGAGTGAATCAAACTAGGCATCTGTCTTCACAGATTTTAGACTTAGGATATATATGTTTTCCCCCCTTTTAATCCATCCCTTTTATGCTCTTTCAGAGTTTTCAACAGTCATATCCAACCCTCAGTGCTTTTCACGAAGACACACTTCACCCTCAATGCTCTCAATATTCATATTTTTCTCTGGCAGAATATGTTCATTTGCAAATCATAGAATCTAGAGTGGGAACAAGCCTTATCACACATTTGTATTTCTGAATTTTAAGTTTAAAAGCAACTAATATGAATTTCCTTGGAAGTCTGATGATAACTACGGAGCTTCTTGTTCTGAAATATACACTTATCTGTGTGCACACATGCACATAGACACACACATACAGATACATATATATTTGATACAATGGATTTGTTCACAAACTGCCTGAAGCTTTTCTACAGGTGCCTTGGATTACTACAGATTCTCAGAGAACAATTCTAATTGTAGGCAGTGTGCTATGCTAAGTCACCTCAGTCATGTCCAGCTCTTTGCAAGCCTATGGACTGTAGCCCACCAGGCGCCTCTGTTCATGGGATTCTTCAGGCAAGAATACTGGAGTGGGTTGCCATGCCCTCCTCCAGGGGATCTTCCTGACCCAGCAATTGAACCTGTGTTCTTATGTCTGCTGCATTGGCAGGCAGGTTCTTTACCACTAGTGCCACTGGACAGGTAGTCTACAGTCTCTCAAAGTCTTCCTCTATTATTCTATGCCTGGATGGTCTCAAACAAGTTGCTCTCCTTTATTTCTGTAACTTGAACCTTACATCATTAAAATCTAAAATTGTCCTGTATTGGTAAATGTAAATGATTACATTTAAAGTAAACAAGGTCCTAATGTATAGCACAGGGAACTATAGCAACCTGTGATAAACCATAATGGAAAAGAATATAAAAAAAGAACATATATGTTTGTATAACGGAGTCACTATGCTGTATAGCAGAGATTGTTGGCACAACACTGTAAATCAATTGTACTTAAATAAAATAAATAAATATTAAAGTAAAATAAAATTGCCCTGTAGATTGAACTTGACTTTTGCCAGTATTTGAAAGCCTAGTTTTCTCTCCCTTTTCAAAAATGTTTTAGATTTCCTTTTGAATTTGGCAACTATGGCATAGTAATAACTGCTGTAATTGAAACTTTTTGAAGACATTAATTTTACAGAAGGATCTGTCAATCATATTAAACTAGAGAAAGAACAAATTCAAAAATGAGACTCAACTCACAACTTCTAGAGCTTGTTAACTGTAGGAAGCTATATATTACAAAGAAATGATCATAGGAGAGAGAACAGGATATCAAAGCCTTATTTTTATTTTTTTAATTTTAATTGGAGGCTAATTACTTTACAATATTGTATTGGTTTGCCATACATTGACATGAATCCGCCCTGGGTGTACATGTGTTCCCCATCTTGAACCCCCCTCCCTCTTCCCTATCCATCCCATCCTTCTGGGTCATCCCAGTGCACCAGCTCCGAGCATCCTGTATCATGCATCAAACCTGGACTGGAGATTCGTTTCACATATAGTAATATACATGTTTCAATGCCGTTCTCCCAAATCATCCCACCCTCACCCTCTCCCACAGAGTCCAAAAGACTGTACTATATACATCTGTGTCTCTTTTGCTGTCTCACATACAGGGTTATCATTACCATCTTTCTAAATTCCAAATATATGCATTAGTATACTGTATTGGTTTTTCTTTCTGGCTTACTTCACTCTGTATAATAGTCTCCAGTTTCATCCACCTCATTAGAACTTATTCAAATGTATTCTTTTTAATGGCTGAGTAATACTCCATTGTGTATATACTCCACAGCTTTCTTATCCATTTGTCTGCTGATGGACATCTAGGTTGCTTCCATGTCCTGGCTATTATAAACAGTGCTGCAGTGAACACTGGGGTACACGTGTCTCTTTCAATTCTGGTTTCTTCGGTGTGTATGCCCAGAAGTGGGATTGCTGGGTCGTATGGCAGTTCTATTTCCAGTTTTTTAAGCAGTCTCCATACTGTTCTCCATAGTGGCTGTACTAGTTTGCATTCCCACCAACAGTGTAAGAGGGTTCCCTTTTCTCCACACCCTCTCCAGCATTTATTGCTTGTAGACTTATTTTTAAATTTAACGTTTCATTGAGGTACAATGTTGTGCTGATTTCTGCTGTACAGCAAAGTGACTTAGTTATACATATACATATAAACACATTCTTTTTCATACTCCTTTCCATGATGGTTTATCACAGGCTATTGAATATAGTTTCTTGTGCTGTTCAGAAAGTCCTTGTTGCTTATCCATTCCGTGTACACTAGTTTGCATCTGCTAACCTAAAACTCCCACTCTATCCCTCCTAGCTTCCCTTTGCAACCACGTGTCTGTTCTCTGTGAGTCTGCTTCTATTTTGTAGATAAATTCATTTGTATTATTTTTGATTTCATGTATAAGTGATATCGTATGGTATTTTTCTCTTCCTGATAGACTCAGTATGATAATCTCTAGTTCCATCCACGACACTGCAAATGACATTATTTTGTTCTTTTTTTAATGGCTCAATAGTATACCATTGTATATATATACCACACCTTCTTTATCCATTCTTTTGTCAATGGACATTTAGATTCCTTCAATATCTTGGCTATTGTGAACCATGCTGCTATGAACATAAAGGTGCATGTATCTTTTTGGATTACAGTTTTGTCCTGATATATGCCAGGAGATCCCCTGGAGAAGGAAATGGCAACCCATTTCAGTATTCTTACCTGGGAAATCCCATGGACAGGGGAGCCTGGAGGGCTGCAGTCCATAGGGTCGCATCAAGTCGGACACAACTGAGTGACTAACACACACACACATGCCCAGGAGTAGGATTGCTGGATCATACGGCACCTCTGTTTTTAGTTTTTTGAGGACCCTCCATATTGTTTTCCATAGTGGATGCACCAACCTACATTCTCACCAACACTGCGGTGTTCCCTTTGCTCCACATTCCCTCCAGCATTTATTATTTGTAGACTTTTTAATGATGGCCATTTTGACTGGTGTGTGGTGGTATCCCAGTTAGTTTTGACTTGCATTTCTCTGACAATCAGCAATGTTGAGCGTCTTTTCATGTGCCTGATGGCCATCTGGATGTTCAAAGCCTTGTTCCTGGTTATGCTGTCACGCACTAGAAGCTCAGAGTGCAAAATTTCCTTCTGTCTTGCATTCTGCTCTCTCTTTTCTCTCTCTCTTTCTTTCTCTGTCCAGAGAAAGACAGCTTTAAGTATAATATTATACAGAACCCCAAAATATCAGGTGAAAGTGCATTTTATGCATGTACGGAATCAATCAGTACCTTATATCATTAATTTCATGAAAATAAATATTTGAAAATATTGAACTATGGAATGCATGTATTTTTATTCACTCTTAGAAGCAATATCCTTTGAATAAAAGATTTAACATAAACTCTGAAGTATTTGATGGACTCATAAAGAGGAGTGTCCTCTTTGTCAAACTTTTTGTGTTATAAGAAGAAGGTAACCATTAAATCAAATAGATCTGAATGTCAAAATATGGCTCTGCCATTTGTAAATCATGTAAACTTGGACAAGTTATTTAAATTTCTTATTTTTTAATTTTGTTTCTTTGAAATGAAAAAAATACTACTTTTATAGGGTGATGAGAATGTTAAACAAATGTTGTAAATATATAAGTTGACAATTCAACTTTTCGCATCAAATATAAAAGCGAAAATTAGCATTTCCTTTTCTCTCTGAAAATCTTTTACATTCCCTGGGTTGAAATTTTGCAATATGTGAAATGAATGTAATATAGTAAACTAATTCAACCTAACAAACTCAGAATTCAACAACTAGTTGATTCAATAGCTAATGTGGACTTTTCTACCTGCCTTGTATTGCTCACATATGTGCTACTTCCATTAGCATACCAATATCACTTAAGAGACAGAACAAGTCAGGTTCCCATGCATTTTATCAGTGTCTGTAAGTGGCAGGAAGAACTGCAGAAATTGATACTAAAACCTAGACAAACCTTAGGTTTCTTTAAATATCTCCATAAAGGAAGAGATCATTGCCGAATTAGCCTACAGCACTTTCCATGAATTTCCACCTTTCCATTATTATATTAACAGCATTCCAGTAACTCTTAGCATTACTTACTACCAGGATTGGGTTCTCTTTGGTTAGAATGTACTCCTGGGCTAATTTTTCTTATACTGAAAATTAGTTTTAAGCATCAGCATTCGTCAACCGTGATTCAGATATCAGCCTGCCCTTTAGAGATCTTTTAAAGAGCAGTTACCCAATAGTGGAAACTAAAGAGGAGATCATTCAGCTCTGCCTAGAATGTGGTGGAAATTCCTGTGGTTTCAGAACTTCGTGGCCTGAAAACGGAGGCTTTCGTGTGGCCTTAGCATTCCCAGGGACTGCTGATTCTTTTGAGAACTCTATATGACTCAGTGCCCTGATGGGCCATTTCAGTTCAGTTCAGTTCAGTCGCTCAGTCGTGTCCGACTCTCCGCGACCCCATGAATCACAGCACGCCAGGCCTCCCTGTCCATCACCAACTCCCGGAGTTCACTCAAACTCATGTCCACAGAGTCGGTGATGCCATCCAGCCATCTCATTCTCTGTCGTCCCCTTCTCCTCCTGCCCGCAACCTTTCCCAGCACCAGAGTCTTTCCCAGTGAGTCAACTCGTCACATGAGGTGGCCAAAGTATTGGAGTTTCAGCTTTAGCATCAGTCCTTCCAATGAACACCCAGGATTGATCTCCTTTAGAATGGACTGGTTGGATCTCCTTGCAGTATAAGGGACTCTCAAGAGTCTTCTCCAGCACCACAGTTCAAAAGCATCAGTTCTTCGGTGATCAGCTTTCTTCACAGTCCAACTCTCACATCCATACATGACCACGGGAAAAATCATAGCCTTGACTAGACGGACACACTTACCAAAAAGTTGGTACATATTAATAAAAGTAATTTAAGTTTCATTACTATTCCTTACCTCTGCTCAACTTCAAGATGAGGAAGACTTAATGAAAATACAGCATAGAAAGGAAGATGAGCAGACTTTAATGTCCAAAACTTCATTGAAATAGAGCATGCTTTGAACACAGAATCAATTTGTTGTTAGCAGATTTGCTCTGGATTTTAGGCTAAGTATGGAAGATGACAAAGTTATGTACCATTCAAATCAAGCCTAAGAGAATCTTGACATTCTAGATAAAACAGAAGTAGAGGATAATAGAGAGAGGGAAGAAAGTGTTGTGCATCAGTCTCTCAGTCATGTACGACACTTTGTGACCTCACAGACTGTAGCCCACCAGGCTCCCCTGTTCATGGAATTCTCCAGGCAAGAATGGGTAGCCATTCCCTTCTCCAGGGCATCTTGGATCCAGGGATTGAACCCGGGTCTCCTGCATTGGCAGACAGATTCTTTATGGTCTGAGCCACCAGGGTGGTACAGGATAAGAGAGAAAGGAAAAGGGGGTGGAAATTAATAGTAGAAACTTGATATTTGCATGGCCTTGGGAAAGTCACCCTCTTAAAATACAAATGAAAATTTATTGATTTATTTATACTCTATAAAGTAAGTAAATTTGACACAAAACCTGTGAGTTCTGTTTCTGTTTTCTCATTCTGCTCAACTTCACTTTATTTTAAGACTCTACTGTATTTGGTGGCTCAAACGGTAAAGCGTCTGCCTACAATGCGGGAGACCTAGGTTCGATCCCTGGGTTGAGAAGGTCCTCTGGAGAAGGAAATGGCAACCCACTCCAGTACTCTTGCCTGGAAAATCCCATGGACAGAGGAGCATGGTAGGCCCATGGGGTTGCAAAGAGTCGGACACGACTAATCGACTTCACTTCACTCACTGTATTCTTGCCTGAAGAACCCCAAGAGCAGAGGAGCCTGGCTGGCTACAGTCCATGCGGTAGCAAAGAATTGGACATGACTGAGCAACTGAGCATGCCTATGCTGATTATTTAGAGATTATTTCTTTTTTTAGCTAATGATGGCCTTCTTTTATGTTTTGTGGCTATGAGGAGCAACAAGGACAATTCATTACACTAGGAAGAAAGGTATATTTGCAATCAGGAGATATTACTGCTTCTTCTCCAGCTTGGCCTTCAGCACACATTCATGTAGACTGGTGGGGTCTAGTTTTCCCACATGAGGAAACAGCTCAACCCTCCAAAACCCATCAAAGCACCAGTTTGTTGAAAATCTAACTTGATGAAAGTATTAATAGACATTCATACATAAAATCTTCTTTGATGATGATTCATATTTTCATAGATGTAAAATCATTATTAAAAGATTATTCTTGAATATATTTAATCAATATCAAATTTGCAAAAAAAAAAGAAAACAATTAAAATTGTTTAAAAGGGCTGTTCACTTCTTCAAACCCGAAGATTACTGGATGACTAGTTTTTCTCTTTGATTTTATTTTCTGATTATAACAGAAAATTCATTTCATATGTGATGCCATTTTATATTGATTTCTTTTGTCATCTTTTTAAAGTTGTTTCCAGTTTGTCCAACACTTCAGTATTTTTAGGATTCTTCCCACATTTTGCTGATTTTAAAATTTCCATATTTTCTTATTTACTTACAAAAAAAAGAATTGTTCACTTTATTTAGAAAATTTACAATGTCTAATATTAATCTGGCTGGTTTTAGCTGGGTTTGAAGATTTTTGCTAAGGGTCATGAGGCTGGTTTTCATTTTGCTGTCACAATAGCTGGTGAAGAACCCATTACCTTTCTCTGTCCACCTCTCTACTGCCGGATCTTGAAAACTGATGCAGAGCTAGGGGCCCCTCTGCTGGTGAAAAGACAGGAAATTCAGTGCAAAACACTGGCCTGTCAATCTCAGAGAAGTTTTGATGCAGATGAGGAAGGAAGGCTAGCAGCAGGAGGAGGATTCAAAGGCATTTATGTCCTCAGATTAAAGTCCCACATACCTCACTTTAACCTTGATAATTTATCTCCTCTGAATTGCTATGGACTTTAGAAGTAGACTAAAGTAAACATCTAAGTAAAACCTGAATTAAGTGAGCTGGTTGTTCAGTTAAATGATACTTTGGGCAATGGACCCCTCAGTAAATCAGTCTCAGAATATTAATTTTGGTCATAAAATAAAAAGCTCTCTAATATTTAAAGTTTTTATGACTGAAATCCTCATTCCTCTAAGAATATATTTTATATTTTCTAAAATAGTAATATCATGACCTTTTCTCAGCAATTTATTGATGTATTTAGCAAAGAGTTCCTGAGTGCCCACCACGTGCCAGGTATTACTTTGTGGGCTGGAATGCATTTTGTTAAGATATTTACAATAGCATTTTAAGATATTGTAGGTAGCATGGCAGAAATCAGCATAAACTGCAGGAAGAGGAAAAAAAGACGATATTGGTTAATTCTACTATCTCAGTAGAAGTGGGAATTGCAGGACATAGGATGGTGTCTGGAAAAATTTCACAGAAGAGGTGACTATTGAGATGGCTTTTGCTAGCTGAAGGCGGGAAAGTGAATTCAAGAGGAAAGAGCACCAAGCATAAAGAAATATACAATATATCAGTCAATTCAGTTCAGTCGCTCAGTCGTGTCCGACTCTCCGTGACCCCATGAATCACAGCACGCCAGGCCTCCCTGTCCATCACCAACTCCCAGAGTTCACTCAAACCCATGTCCACAGAGTCGGTGATGCCATCCAGCCATCTCATTCTCTGTCGTCCCCTTCTCCTCCCGCCCCCAACCTTTCCCAGCATCAGAGTCTTTTCCAGTGAGTCAGCTCATCGCATGAGGTGGCCAAAGTATTGCAGTTTCAGCTTTAGCATCAGTCCTTCCAATGAACACCCAGGATTGATCTCCTTTAGAATGGACTGGCTGGATCTCCTTGCAGTCCAAGGGACTCTCAAGAGTCTTCTCCAACACCACAGTTCAAAAGCATCAATTCTTCGGCAATCAGCTTTCTTCACAGTCCAACTCTCACATCCATCCATACATGATCATGGGAAAAACCATAGCCTTGACTAGACAGACTTTTGTTGGCAAAGTAATGTCTCTGCTTTTTAATATACTATCTAGGTTGGTCATAACTTTCCTTCCAAGGAGTAAGTGTCTTTTAAATTCATGACTGCAATCAGCATCTGCAGTGATTTTGGAGCCCCAAAAAATAAAGTCTGACACTGTTTCCATGGTTTTTCCATCTATGTCCCATGAAGTGATGGGACCAGATGCCATGATCTTTGTTTTCTGAATGTTGAGCTTCAAGCCAAACTTTTCACTCTCCTCTTTCACTTTCATCAAGAGGCTTTTGAGTTCCTCTTCACTTTCTGCCATAAGGGTAGTGTCATCTGCATATCTGAGGTTATTAACATTTCTCCCAGCAATCTTGATTCCAGCTTGTGCTTCTTCCAGCCCAGTGTTCCTCATGATGTACTCTGCATATAAGTTAAATAAGCAAGGTGACAATATACAGCCTTGACGCACTCCTTTTCCTATTTGGAACCAGTCTGTTGTTCCATGTACAGTTCTGACTGTTGCTTTCTGACCTGCATACAGGTTTCTCAAGAGGCAGGTCAGGTGGTCTGGGATTCCCATCTCTTGAAGAATGTTCCACAGTTTATTGTGATCCACACAGTCAAAGGCTTTGGCATAGTCAATGAAGCAGAAATAGATGTTTTTCTGGAACTCTCTTGCTTTCTCCACAATCCAGCGGATGTTGGCAATTTGATCTCTGGTGCCTCTGCCTTTTCTAAAACCTGCTTGAACATCTGGAAGTTCACGGTTCACATATTGCTGAAGCCTGGCTTGGAGAATTTTGAGCATGACTTTACTAGCGTGTGAGATGAGTGCAATTGTGCAGTAGTTTGAGCATTCTTTGGCATTGCCTTTCTTTGGTACTGGAATGAAGACTGACTTTTTCCAGTCCTGTGGCCAGTGCTGAGTTTTCCAAATTTGCTGGCATATTGAGTGCAGCACTTTCACAGCATCATCTTTCAAGATTTGAAAGAGCTCAACTGGAAGTCCATCACCTCCAGTAGCTTTGCTCATAGTGATGTTTTCTAAGGTCCTCTTGACTTCACATTCCAAGATGTCTGGCTCTAGGTCAGTGATCACGTTATCCTGACTATCTTGGTTGTGAAGATCTTTTTTGTACAATTCTTCTGTGTATTCTTGCCACCTCTTCTTAATATCTTCTGCTTCTGTTAGGTCCTTACCATTTCTGTCCTCTATCGAGCTCATCTTTGCATGAAATGTTCCCTTGGAATCTCTAATTTTCTTGAAGAGATATCTTGTTTTTCTTATTCTGTTGTTTTCCTCTATTTCTTTGCATTGATCACTGAGGAAGGCTTTCTTATCTCTCCTTGCTACTCTTTGGAATTCTGCATTCAGATGCTTATATCTTTCCTTTTCTCCTTTGCTTTTCGCTTCTCTTCTTTTCACAGCTATTTGTAAGGCCTCCTCAGACAGCCATTTGGCTTTTTTGTATTTCTTTTCCATGGGGATGGTCTTGGTCCCTGTCTCCTGTACAATGTCACGAACCTCCGTCCAGAGTTCATCAGGCACTCTATCTATCATATCTAGATCCTTAAATCTATCTCTTCCTTCCACTGTATAATCATAAGGGATTTGATTTAGGTCATATCTGAATGGTCTAGTGGTTTTCCCTACTTTCTTCAATTTACAATATATATACAATATATAGTTGGTGTAATTAAGGGGCAGAGTGCAGGGGATGACGTGGTGAGAAAATAGACTAGAGAATAAGACAGTAGACCAGTTAGGAAGAATCCTGAGCAGCTGTGCAAGGGTTTAGGTGGGAGAAAGCTAATAAACAATTCTGACCATAGGAATGCAATATTTTCAGAGCTGTGGTAGATGATAAGAGTGGGCTAGGGGAAGATTTTGACAGGAACCAGAAAAAATACTATCGTGTTAGGTTATTATGACCTAATGGGGTCACTCCTGATGATTCCAGGCATGAACTTGGTAGTCATCAGGGATGAACTAATTTCATATTGCCACATGCAGGCTGATGAGACACTGAGGAGGTGCTCAAAGATGACACTTGGTTTCTAACATGGTCCAATGTCATGAAGAAAGGAGACTAAAAGCAGGAGCAAGTTTTATGGGGAAGAAACTTTTCTAATTTTGTTATGTTGGTTATAAAGTCCTGGGATATACTGGCAATGTTTACGTACTAACCACTGGTTACTGACCTAGCTATAGAATGGTCTCAGACTTTCAGTATTCAGCTGTGATTATTGGACACAATCACATTCTTTGAAGATAAAGACTTTCAGGTAATTGTCTGAATTACATACTTACTTTTACTGCTTGTTTTTATTCCTGCCTCTTATCTACTCTTGTTAAGAAGGAAAAGAGAGGCATATCCTAGCTACAAGATAAATCCTCCCAATGTTAAACATCTGGAGAGCATTTCTTGTATTCTGCTAACAGAGGGGAAGAAGAATAGGAGTTCAACTCAACAGCCTATAAATCCCCTAGGCTAATAGACTGTATTTGTTGTTGTTGTTGTTTAGTCACCATGTCAGACTCTTTGCAACTCTTTGTATCCCTTCAGGCTCCTCTATCCATGGGATTTCCCTGACAAAAATACTGGAATGGGTTGCCATTTCCTTCTCCATGTTATCTTCCCAACCCAGAGATCAAACCTGCATCTCCTGCGTTGGCAGGCAGATTCTTTACCTCTGTGCCACCTGGGAAGCCCATCAGTTCAGTTCAGTCACTCAGTCGTGTCCAACTCTTTGCAACCCCATGAATAGACTATGTTAATTCTGGTCAAAAGAGAATTCTTGGTCACTTCCAAGCAGATCCCAATGTATTCCAACAGTTGAAACCAGTGAGGTGAGCAGGGTTGACATTTTACTCAAGAAAACTGCTTGTACTCATGGTTTTTGTCAGTGACCACCAGATGTGTCTAGTTGAATCTATCTCCATTCCATTCTAAACACTGTTACTTCTATACACATTCTTATGTTATTAAAACTAGCATTTTTTTAGAGTTCTACTAATTTAGTCAGTAGTCTAATGACCTTCTGCTTTTGTTGCTTAGTCATTAAATCATGTTCAACTCTTTTGCAACTCCATGGGCTGTAGTCCACCAGGCTCCTCTGTCCATGAGATTTTCCAGGCAGGAATACTGGAATGGGTTACCATTTCCTTCTCCATGGGATCTTCCTGACCCAGGGATCAAACTCTCATCTCTTGCATTGGCAATGGATTCTTTACCACTCTATCACCTAGGAAGTCAATGACCTTCTACAGGGAAATTAATAAACTAGTGAAAACATACTAGTTAATGTACAGAATATGATGTTATAAAACAAAAAGACATTAGAATTATTACTTCCACAAGATAAAGGTTTTATTTATCACTCAATGAACAGCTGAAAATTGACAAGGACCCGTGGTGGGCAGGCAGCTCTGCTCTATAAGGTGTCCAGAGTTCCAAGTTTATCCTGTCTCTGTTGCTCCGTCACTCCTAAGTATTTGGGTCTTGTCTGCATAATTGAATCTGCTACCTTAACAGCCCATGTTAATGTTCCAGTATTATGTAATTATATTACTAAGAATGAGAAAAGAGGAGGAGATACCAGAGGAAATAAGCAAGGATGATATTTCTAAGAATGGGTAAGTAGAACATTATTTCTAGTATTTCACAATATTTTAAAAATCCGTATCTAATATCTTTTGGTAATGTCAAAATAAATAATTATACAAAAGCTTAGAGAATATAAGATGATTACATGGACCAACAGTGTATAGGGAGATCTGGGGATTGAATTAGGTAAAATGAAAAAGCTGAATTAAATACATCAAAACCTCATGGCTTTATATTTGATTTGTTACATGTGGAATCATTCAATGGGATTAAATTTTAGATTAAGGAGAAGATTTGGAGAAATGTTCTGTCAAATTTAGTTCTTTCCTCATATCTAATTGAGGCAGAAATCATATTGCATCAAAAATTCCCCAGTCATTCTGCCTTTCTGGATCATGGCCATCCTCTAAAGAGTGAGTTAAAGTAGTTAATACAGAGTAAACTTTTAAAAGCTCTAACTTGAAAGTCAAGGAAGTAGATAATAAGGGGAGAGAGACATAACATTTCAAGAGAGATTGTTTTTAAAATTATTATTACTTTAAAATGAAAACATGTTTATTCCCTAAAAGAACCAGTAGAGGAGAGATTGAAAATATAAAACAGACATAAATGAAGTGAGAGAGAGAAAGAGAGGGAAGAGACTAGAGAAAAGAAGGAAAAGTGGAGAGAGAACAAGGAAAAACTCAGTGTTCAGAAGGGAATTCTTGGAGTGTTGCGCTTAAAAGGACAGATAAGGGGGAAAGTTTAACAGTTAAGGGAGAGGAAGACATCTTTCTCTAGAAAGAGATGAACTTCCACTCAAGAAAATTTTACCATTCATCTCAACACCCTCCTTCAAAGGTGAGAAAACTGATACTTAGGTGATGCAAACAGAAAATATCTGAGATAGATGGTTTTGCCCTTTATAGTGATTTACATGTTTTTAATAATTTTGTCATTTTTCTCTGAGTTCTTTCCAGGTCCTACTTGCCCTATTTAAATTTTTGTGCCCTGAGTCAGTCATGAGTTTCTAATGAAACTAGTTGAATAAATTGTTATGGGGCAGTGAGATTATGCTCGTTTTAGCATATCTCCTGGTCACTTTCTTTTTGTCCTATTAATTATGCTCTCTCATAACTTATTACATTTGTAAGTCAGACATGACCTATCTCTAAACTCTCAAATCCCTCCCTGTTATCAGAGAGTATGTAGACAGCGCTCAGGCTGAGAAGTTCCGGGTGCCCAGTGCAGCATCCAGGGAAAACACACCGTGTTTTATCATTATAAACCCGATCTCTACTTTCAAATACAGTGAAAGATTGTTTTTCCTTTTTCAGAAAAGCAAAGTCTAGCCCCATTGTATTGAACCTCATCCCAGTGACTCAGATTTTGCAGGCTTGCTCGTCAGGCCTGTTGTTCCCCCTTTACTGACAACCGAAATGCTCGCTATTTACTCTACCCCAAGCCCTCAAGGGACTTCTTGAGAACTATCAGGCAGCAGCAAATGAGAGCTATCGGGACCCAACCCAGACTCTGCTTTTCCAGATCACTGCCTATAAAATCTAGAGTGTCATGAAGAGAGCTCTGCTATGTTTTTCTTAATGGAGTAAGATAAAACAATCATAAAAGGGATAGATACTGACCACATAATATACTTTTCTAGCCAGGATTGTTACACTGTTCAAAGCCACTAAAATGTCACCAGGAGAGAATCTGCAACTGCTTTCCATCAGTATCTAGCATCTTTATAATGCTGAGCTTTCAATTCTCAGCCATGTGGTAGGCTTAGCTTCATGTGCAACAAGTTGGACTGTTATTCCTGGGGACTCTAGGCTGACTTCTATAACATGCAACTTTTGTCTGAAGGAGACCCATATAAGAACTTCATCAAATTGCTCAGAGAAATACACAACCTTTTGTAATATTTTTCAGCACTCCTGGGGGTATGTCAGAGCATCCTGATAAACAAATAGAACCTCATCAAACTTAAGCTTTTGCACAGCAAAGCAAGTAATCAACAGAATGAAAAGACAGTCTACAAAATGGGAGAAAATATTTGCAAACAATGCACTTGACAAGTGGTTAATATTCAAAACACACAAACAGCTTACAACACAATATATTTTAAAAAACACAAAAAAATAAAAAATTGGGCAGAAAACCTAAATAGTCAACTCTCCAAAGAAGAAGTACAGATGGCCAACAAGCACATGAAAAGACGCTCAACATCACTAATATTAGAGAAATGTAAATCAAAACCGCAATGAGGTATCACTTCACGCAAGTCATAATGACTGTCATCAAAATTTCTACAAATAAAAAATGCTGGAGAGGGTGTGGAGAAAACAGAACCCTCCTTACACTGTTGATGAGAATGCAAATTGGTGCAGCCACTATGAAAAACAGTATGGAGTTTCTTTTAAAAAGCTAAAATAGAGCTATCATATGATCCAGCATTCTCACTCCTGGACATATATCCAGAACAGACAAGAACTCTAATTCAAAAAGATACATGTACCCCAGTGTTCATAGTAGCACTGTTTACAACAGCCAAGACACAGGAACAACCTAAGTTCCCATCAACAATTGGTTGAAAAAGGTGTGGTATATATACATAACAAAATACTACTCTGTCAATAGAAAAGAATAAAATTGTCAATTTCCACGACATGGATGGACCTAGAGAATATGATACTAAGTGAATTAAGTTAAACAGAGAAAGACAAATCTATGATATCACTAAGGATGTGGATCTAAAAAATAATACAAATTAATCTATAATTAAAACAGAAACAGACTCACAGATATGAAAAACAAAGGGAAACGGGTGAGGGAAGGGACAGATTAGGAGTTTGGGATAACTGATACATATTACTATAAACAAAATACATAAGCAACAGGGAATGACTGCATAGCACAGGAAACTATATTCAATATCTAGTAAATAATGGAAAATAACCTGAAAAAATATGTATGTATAACAGAATCACTTTGCTGTTTACCTGAAACTAATGCAACACGGTGAATCACTATATTTCAATGAAAAAAATAGTCTAAAAAGAAGAATGTAAAATATTAACAAAGTTTAATACTGATTACATGTTGAAATGATAACATTTTGGATATATTATGCTATCTATCCAAAAATATTACTAAAGCCATTACAACCAAAAAAAGAAAAAAATTACAGAGCACCATGTTGTCACCTTCTGTCAGAAAAGGCCCCAGCTGGACTATACCCAGCCATCAATTTCAGTTTTCTGAGTATTTGGATTCTTTTTTCTTTTATTGTTTATGGAAGTCTATTGATGCTAAGATTAGTTAATTTTTAAAAAATGATAAAGAAGAAAATTAAAATATACCAGATATAGCTAATCCATCAATAATTATTTTAAAGATACAAGTTTAACTCTCTTCTCTCCATTTTTTTCCTTTTATTTAAAATGAGAGAGACTATGGTACATTACAAGAAGTGCATAGTTTGGGGTGGTGTGACAGGAATTTGGGGGTATGGATAGGAGTCATATTTGTTTAACATTTTTTCTCTCCCCAAAACATAACAAGAGCCTTTAGAGAAAAGAAATATCTTTTACTTATGAATGGATCTTACAAACAAATCAAAATGAAAAATAATATTTTAAAACTCTTGAGCCATATTGGCAGAGTGCTGCAATAATACTGAGAATGTGTTGGGAACACTTTAATACCCAAAAAATAAAACTGGTAAAGAATATAAGTAGTGCACACACACACATATGCAACTAAACATACATATATGTACAATTGACTTCCCTGGTGGCTCAGACGGTAAAGAATCTGCCGGCAATGCAGGTGATCCAGGTTTGATCCCTGGATTGGGAAGATACCCTGGAGATGGAAATGGTAACCCACTCCAGTGTATCTCGCCTGGAGAATTCCATGGACAGAGGAGCCTGGTGGGCTACAGTTCATGGGGTCACAAAGAGTTGGACACGACTGAGTGACTAACACTTACTTACTTATGAACAACTATATATATATGAAAGCGAAATTTCCTCAGTAGTGTCCAACTTTTTGCAACCCTATGGACTGTAACCCACCAGGCTTCACTGTCCATTTAATTCTCCAGGCAAGAATACTGGAGTGAGTTGCCATTCCCTTCTCCAGGGGATCTTTCTGACCCAAAGATCAAACTCGGGTGTCCTGCATTTCAGGCAGATTCTTTACCATCTGGGCACCAGCTAGGCTCAAATATTTATATGTATTATATATTGGTCCACTGTCTCTATAAGACATCACTAAGAGACATAGTAAGAGATAAGATTTTGTACCTACAATAGTAGAAACAGGTAAAGTTCTTTTTCCCCCTATCTTCCTATCCTTTGCTTGTTCTATCCTCCTTTCCACTCTTAAACTGCAACCTCTCCA
The DNA here is from genome assembly GCF_049115385.1 of Moschus berezovskii. Classification (NCBI taxonomy): domain Eukaryota; kingdom Metazoa; phylum Chordata; class Mammalia; order Artiodactyla; family Moschidae; genus Moschus; species Moschus berezovskii. The sequence continues at coordinate 51,509,875 of NC_142475.1, forward strand.
CCACTTCTGCAAAGGAATTTTCATCCTGTTTGTTGACTCAATGACTTGGCTCACAAGGTCCTTTCTAAAACACACCATGATTCAGACCACTTTTTCTTCAAATTTCTTTTGTAATCTATCTGCATCTGAATCAAGTACTATAGGCTGGAATTATGCCTGTGCTTTGAAGGAAGCAGAGCAAGAGAAAGTTCACAGCATTATTTGCATCTTAAATCCAGTTGGCCCCAAAGATTTCTCTACTCCTGGACTTCTAAGATAAAAGAACTAATAAATCCTCCTACTTTAGCTAGCCTGAGCTGGATTTCTATTGACTTTCAAATCAAATAATTAGCAATAATATAAAAAGTGAGACCGAGATTTTAATGTTGGAAATAACATCCTCCAGAAAAAGAACAAATTCAGATAGAATAAACTGAAGATGCTTTGAAGGGAGAAGTAAAAGGGAGCTCCATTAGTCACAGATTAGGAAAAAAGATGGTTAAACTTTCATTTGGATCTCAGTCCATGTGCATAGTAAACCAGGAAGGGTGAAGAACGTGGTAGAAAAATCTCAGGATGTTGGGATATGTAAGTTGGTTAGTTGTTTCTTATGGTCTTCAGTAGAATTCTTATAGAAAAGAACTAATTTCCACGTAAGGTATCATTTCTTTTTTGAAGAAATGCCATTTTCTATCTGATGCCAACAATCCCAGAGTATGGAAATTCAAGCTTTGGTTACGTGCAAATAGACAATCCAGCAATAGGTACAGTGGGGATTGATTTTTGGATTCAGGAGTTTATCTAAAACTGTGTTATGTTGATTCCTCTTACTCCACCCCTCCATTATCTCCTGCTGTTGACTCCACAAGGCAGAGGCAGTAATTGCTTCTATTTTGTGGATGCATCCCTGTGACAGGAAAATGCTGGACTATGCTATTGTCACCCCTGCCTATTATTTTACATCATATCTAGGTACAACAAGAATGAATGCCATTGCTCTGAGGGCTATAGGAAACGATGTAAAGGATCAAAGACTATTGCTTAGGAAAAAAAAAAAAACACTACCTGATTCGTATTCTACAATTTCAGATTTATAACATTTCAGTAATTCTTAATTCATAGTTTTTACCATAAACAAATTGATTAACTGTCTAGTAGGGTGCTACGTTTACACCTGAGAAACTTCAAACAATTTTGTACAACAGCCTAAGTGTTTTTTGGTTTGTTTGTTTTTAACTGCAAAGCAGTCCTTAGGACTGCAAAATCTAGCTAGTTGAAATAGATGGTTTCCTGTCCACTATTATTTCCAATTAAAATGCCCTGGGTTATGTCACTGAATGGCCAGAGATGAATACAGTTATCCCAGGGAGCATAACAATATGTTGCCAGTTGTGAGACTAAGGAATTCACACTAGTATAGATGATCTAGGGGCTTCCCAGGTGGTGCTGGTGGTAAAGAACCCACCTGCAGGAGACATAAGAGACACGGGTTTGATCCCTGGGTTGGGAAGATTTCCCTAAAGGAGGGCATGGCAACCCACTCCAGTATACTTACTTGGAGAATCCCATGGACAGAGGAGCCTGGCAGACTACAGTCCATGGGGTCACAAAGAATCAGACCCAGTGGAAGCGACTCAGCACACATGCACGCATAAGCTGTGTAAATTTACCTGAGGACAGGTTATTGTCCCCGTTAGACAAGTAGCACGTGCAGTCTTCTATACACCCGAGCTCACTGTATTTCCTTTGTCTGTCCTTGGAATTTTAATGGTGTTCTCCCTGAGCCTCTATATTTTGAAAGGTTTTTCGGTGGTTGTATGCTTCATTAATATTTAACGGTAAGATACAGGATGATCAGGAGCTACATTTGATGTAAGTAAGCATGAAAGTCTCTTCCAAATTCTTTACCTAAAATTGGAGTCAGATAGCAAATGTGTTTCTTAATTGTTTTCTTGGAGGGGATAACAATAGTGTGATTATGTGTATGTGTGTGTGTGTGTAAATGATTGTTACATGACTGTTAATTTTATGTGTCAACACTAGAGTAGGGCTACGGTGCCCAGTTGTTTAATCAGACACAAGTCTAGGCATTGCTTTGAAGGCATTTTTTGATGCAATTAATATTTAAAATCAGTTGACTTTAAATAAAGGCACTTTCTATAATGTGGGTAGTTGACTCTCTGGAAAAGACTCTGATGCTCGGAAGGATTGGGGGCGGGAGGAGAAGGGGACGACAGAGAATGAGATGGCTGGATGGCATCACCAACTCGCTGGACATGAGTTTGAGTGAACTCCGGGAGTTGGTGATGGACAGGGAGGCCTGGCGTGCTGTGATTCATGGGGTCGCAAAGAGTCAGACACGACTGAGCAACTGAACTGAACTGAATGTGGGTAGAGCTCATTCAACCCATTGAAGACCTTAAGATCACAGACTTGATGTTCCGTAAAGAAGGAATTCTGCCTCATAACTGCAAAAATAGAAACCTTGCCCACTTGTCAGCCTGCTGGCCTGACCTCTAAATTTCAGACTTGGTCAGCCCCTTTAATAGCGTGAGCAAATTCCTTAGAATTTCACTCTCAGACTCGCTATATGAAAGTATATACACTCAAAGGTATATAAACCATATATATATGTGTATAGACTCAGATATGCATATATTTAAATTTGTATATTTATAAGCATATAAGTTTATATAAGTAAACTTATCTATAATGTTTATGTAAGTATATAAAATTATCTACTTGAGACAGACACACACACATATATATAATTTTGTAAAGCAACTTGGTAGTTTCCTAAATGTCAAATGTACATCAACCATGTGATCTTGCCATTCCATGCTTAATATTTACTCAAGAGGAAGGAGAGACTGTGCTTAGAGAACTTATATGTGAATATTTATAATAGTTCTATGTGTACTATCTGAAAACTAGAAATAAATGTTCTCTTACAGGTGAATCATTAAGCAAACTGTGGTAAAAGTCAAACAATAAAATATACTCAGCAATAAAAGATGAAAACAACTATTCATGCATGGTACTAATAGATGAATTTCAAAATAATTAACCTAAGTGAAAAATGCCAGTCAAAAATTAATATATACTATGTAATGTCCTTTATCCTCAAGTCTAGTATAGTATATCCATGAATTTACATTTCTTGGACTTGTATATGGCTTCCCTGGTGGCTCACGTGGTAAAGAATCTGCCTGCAGTGCAGGAGACCCAGGTTCAATCTCTAGTTCAGGAAGATCCCCTAGAAAAGAAAATGGCAACCCACTCCAGTATTCTTGCCTAGAGAACCCCATGGACAGGAGAACCTCGTAGGGGTACAGTCCATGGGATCTCAGAGTTGCACATAACTGAGCAACTTTCACTTCAGACTTGTATATAAAGGGTATAAGATACTATGTTGCTTTTACATGATAATTGTTGGTTTATAACTGCTTCTTCCATTCTTGCTTAACTCTAAATTGTGTAAGGGAAACAAAAAAGAAATTCATATTTCTTTTCAATTGTTCTTATTACTTTACCAGAAATGTAGTAGGTTTTTTGTAAATATTGGCTACTTTAATTTCTGAAATACAGCATCTTCCAAATTATAATGGGTAAATAATTTATCCATTGCTTTTTTAAAAAATGATTCAAACTCTAGTCCATTAAGCTGTAACAACTATTCTAAGTCTCAAATTCAAGGACATAAGACAAATTCTGCCACTAGGAAAGGAGAGGATCTTATAGGCAAACAGGGAATGGGAGCTGGTCTCACTGTAACATTTTGTATGACATTTCTCAATTCATTCAAATGTTGAACTCACAACTTTGGATTTTCCCTCCCCTCATAGAAACAACCTGGAGAAGGAAATGGCAACCCACTCCAGTACTCTTGCGTGGAAAAATCCCATGGACGGAGGAGCCTGGTAGGCTGCAGTCCATGGGGTCGCTAGGAGTCGGACATGACTGAGCGACTTCACTTTCACTTTCATGCATTGGTGAAGGAAATGGCAACCCACTCCAGTGTTCTTGCCTGGAGAATTCTAGGGACGGGGAAGCCTGGTGGGCTGCCGTCTATGGGGTCACACAGAGTCAGACACAACTGAAGTGACTTAGCAGCAGCAGCATAGAAACAACCAGATGACAACATTGGTTGTCTTCATTAGTACCCATAGAGACCCTCCAAAATTCCCCAACACTATGCAATACTCAAGACGTGCAATTGGCTGATGCAAATGCCAAGTATTGTTTGTAACACAGGGGTAGGATTGTGGGTGACACAAAACCTTCTGTGGCTTTAGAATGACTGTCGTTTTAAGAAATGCCCTTCTCTGTGATCTGCCTGCTATTTCAAAGAGACTGTATGTCAGTCGCCATCAAGCAGACTTAGTATTAACATAAAGATGAAACAGCTGAGGCAATGACCAAATTACTGGAAACTAGGATTCACTGTGGTGAAGTGTTCCGCACTCAAGAGAAAAGGAGCCTTTAGAAAAGACTGTGCAGTTTGCAAATCTTAGTTGAGAATGTGCCCTTTGAGATTCTCTTGCAGAGCTGAGTTTTATGAACTGCTAAAAACAGAACCCTAAATAAACTTGCTGTGATCATAAGAATTTTTTTTTCCTTATTGTGCAGAAATCAAGTTCTAAGTGCCATCAAATCCACTCATCTCTCAAAATACCCTGGGTCTGCCATTTTTGAACATAGTTTTTACCATGTTACTTCTTCTTCCATTCTTTGATATTTGTGCTGATGTTTGGAACATTTAAAAAAACTTTTTTAAACTTAATCAAGTTCATGGTAGCAAAACTGAGTTGGCAGAGTTGTGCTGATAAAGATCATTTTGTTTTTATAGTCTCCTTTATTTAAAGAAACAAAAACTCAAATACTGGGACTTCTTAATCTTGATGATGAATATTTTTAAAAAGGAAAGAAAGAAGGATATTGTTGAGCAAGCCATCTTTTTGGAAAACAGTCCAACATTCACACATTCAATTACTAACAACTTATAACCAACTATGTGAGGCACTGAGGTACAAGTGTGTGTAAAGGAGGAAGCTTTAACCTAGAAAAGAGAGAAGTCAGGTAAATATATCCATCCTTAGAATGTCAACAGTGCCATAATTATGTAGGAGTCGATATGCAGAGGTTCTCAACTGCTTTCTATCCCTAACACACATGAAGGATGATACAATTCCATCAGTAACAGTTGCTTCTGAGGACAAAAATGAGGGGAGATGGGAGTAAAGAAAACAGTGTATGCAAATATAACAAGATATACAGGAATAACTAAATCTCACTCATATGGCTGGAACACAGAAGGTAGGAAATGAATGACAGGGTGTTAATTGCGTGGAGACCTCCATTGGCTACAAATTCTGAACCATCTTGTATGTCATAGTAAAAAGTCTGTGCTTGGTAAATGAGAAGTATGAAAGGATTTTACATAAAGATAACATGATGTTCTTATTTAGAGCTTCTATCAGGTGGCAGTGTAGAGAATATTTTTAAGAAGGGCAGATTAAGCTAAGACATGAATAAAGCTGAAGTATAGTTTCAAAGGCATGACACCAACATAAGTCTGATGCTGATTTTACTTCCTGAAGACAATAGCCATGAGTGTGTGAAACCAACTGTGTCAAACCCAACTGTGTCTCCAAGTTATGGAGTTATGACCAAAATCTTTACAATTAAGCTAGAGAAATTTGGGGACTTATCTACTAGTTATTTTGATAGAGAAAACCCTGACATTTCTTGCATTTTTCAGAATAACAAAAACTAATATTGTGAAATATTCATCTTCTCTGTGAGATAAGGATGGATAGTTCAATTTCTCCCATATTCTGGAGAGGTGCAGAGTGAGGAATCACTAGCACTGGTTTCCAGGATCTCTCAGAGACAACATTTTGCCTCCCAAAATGAGGATGTGAACTCTGCCAAATGGAACCCACAGTGTCTGGCTGTTCTCTATCTGGAAAATGAGAGAATTCCAATTTTGCAAAACTATTATAAGAATTATAGAAAATACATTCAAAGTGCATAGAATAATGCCTATTTTACAGTGGATCTTTAATTATAATTCATTATTTGTACATATTATTCACTAAATTCTGTTAATTATTCTTGCAAAAAGAAGCTAGGCACCCCAGGAACACCTGGGATAAGGATGTATAGAAATCTAAAGGGAAAAAGAATGCGAGCAAGAAGGATTCAATTATGTTATTCACAATATATCATCAAATTTGACAGAACTTCCTGATTATTCTGGAACATATGTTTTTTAAAATGTGCAGTAGCAAAAGATATGAGGGTGGGAGTTTCTGGAGGAGATAAGAGTCTATGTGGAGAGCTTTGGTGTCCGTCAGGATGGTAACTATCAGAAGAGATTAGCAGGCATCTAAGGAAGATAGCCGGAGAAGGCAATGGCAAGCCACTCCAGTACTCTTGCCTAGAAAATCACATGGACAGAGGAGCCTGGTAGGCTGCAGTCCATGGGGTCGCTACTAGTCGGACACGACTGAGCGACTTCACTTTCACTTTTCACTTTCACACATTGGAGAAGGAAATGGCAACCCACTCCAGTGTTCTTGCCTGGAGAATCCCAGGGACGGGGGAGCCTTGTCGGCTGCCGTCTATGGGGTCGCACGGAGTCAGACACGACTGAAGTGACTTAGCAGCAGCAGCAGCAGCAAGGAAGATAGCAGGGGTTGAAAGCATCAGCAGTGGGAAGATGAATGTCAAGAAACTTAGAAATGAAAGGTGAAGTCCAATGTTATCACTAGAGTTGCTGAAAGACAGTCACAGTGTTGCTATAAAGTTTTCTGGAACTGAAGTGCTGCTACTAAGTCGCTTCAGTCGTGTCCAACTCTGTGTGACCCCATGGATGGCAGCCCACCAGGCTCCCTCATCCCTGGGATTCTCCAGGCAAGAACACTGGAGTGGGTTGCCATTTCCTTCTCCAATGCATGAGAGTGAAAAGTGAAAGTGAAGTCGCTCAGTCATGGCCGACTCTTAGCGACCCCATGGACTGTAGCCTACCAGGCTCTTCCGTCCAAGGGATTTTCCAGGCAAGAGTACTGGAGTGGGGTGCCATTGCCTTCTCCATATGCTTGCTAGTTGTAGTCAAACAGTAAGTCATTCCCAAACTTCCAAGTTTGGCATGAAAAACTTGAAGCTCAATGGTACTTTATATTCAGATTTTACCCCTTTGCAAACCTCTGAGATTTTTCTCTACAAAGTCAATCCTTTTCACCACCATTGGGTCAATGTCTTTATATGGAGTATACACATTTACTACTTTTTTTGGAAACTCCAAATTTAAATTCCGGAAGAGCATTCATTCTTCTATTCATTCATTCAACCAATGGGCTAAGTTCTGTGATTGCACCTGGGGATAACTTGGTGAAAAAGATAGTCCTGGTGTCTATCCTTATAGGACACTGCATTCTAGTAAAGGAGAGTAATGTTAAACAACTAATCACACAATTAATTAACCATATAATGTTCAATGAGATAAAATGCAGGGATACTAAGACACACTGTATACCATTGTACTCACTATTGTCATAAGCAATGGAAAGCCATTACACAATTAAAGACAAAGCCTGCAATGATTTTATTTGCTTTTTCTTAAAGGCTCTCCTGGATGACATCTTTAAAACTGTTTTCAAACATTTGCTGATTGAAACTCACTTTAGGTTGGCAACATGCCATCGTCCAACACCATTCACCTGGAAGCCACCAGTGTTCCCACTACTCCGTGGGAACAAACGATTCTCAGCTATTGCCACCTCCTTCCCTGCCCCCACCTTTCATGCTCCAGACATGCATATACGGCTATGTGTTTTGAATTTCATAAACGCTTCTCTTTCTCTAGAAACTCAAGACCTGTCCAGGAGACATGAACAGGCTAGATGACCCACAACACCTCCATCCTTCATCTCTCGGATCTGCATACAGACCCTATGAAAACACATAAATTTTCTCCATCTGCATGTAGATAAAAAATATCTTTCATGCGTATCTATTTATATAAATGCTTAGATTTTTAATATTTTTTACTTCATTCTTTGTAAAAAAAAATCTAAAAAATATCTATAAACATAGACTTAATTATATCTAATATGTTTACCTAAAGTCATTACCAAAAAGGTAATATTATCTCTATTTAGATATTTAGATATAATATCTACTATCTCTATTTAGATTGTCAGATCCATGAAGTTTCCAGTATCTGCAAGAGTTTTGAACAAACAATAAAGTTATTGATTGAACCCTTTGATCCATTAACACCGTATATTTCTCCATTCATTAGAGTCTTCTACAATTTTTCTCATCAATATTTTAGTTTTCATAGTTTGGTTAGGGTACTTATTTAGTGAAATTTAAAAGTAATAGTTCATAATTTTGATGCTATTTGGGTATTTTTAATTGCAATTCCAACTATTCACTGACAGTGCTGAAAACCAGATTATTTCTGGTACTTAACTCCATTTTCAGCACTGATCTTAATTCCATTTTTTTCTGCTTCTTTTGGATATATTGAGGTTGGTGATGGACAGGGAGGCCTGGCGTGCTGTGATTCATGGAGTCGCAAAGAGTTGGACACGACTGAGCAACTGAACTGAACTGATATCTTAAGATGGAAATTTAAATAACTAATTTGATATCTTTAAAGCTATAAAACTCCCCCAAACACCACTTTAGTTATTCCATAAATTTTATATGCTGCATTTCAATTGCTCTTCAATTAAAAATATTTTTATTTCTTTCTGTGATTAGCATTTTATCCATGGTTTTTTAAATGTAGCATGCAAATCCCAGATATTTGGCCATTTTCCCCATTTTTTTGTGTGTTCACAATTTCTAGTTTACTTTCACTCTAGTCAGAAAACATACTGTGCATTATTTCAGTTCTCCTTAATTTATTGAGACTTTTATAGCTCCAGAATATGATATATTTGTTGATTCTACCATGAACAGTCAAAAATTATGTTTTTTTATGTGTAAGTGTATACAAAATATATGTAAACTACTCTTATTCTTTTTAAAATTTTGATTGTGGTTGTCTACCTTTCAGTTATTTTATTTTTAACCGATATATATTTTCGTATTGAAAGTGGCTTTGCTGTACATAACATGTAGTTGGTTCTCTCCTTTTTTATTTAAACTAAGAACCTCAGATTTTTTTTCATTGATGTGCTTAGAACAAAGGTTGGTAAACATTTCTGCAAAAGACCAGATCATAAATATTTTCATATTTCCCATCCATTACATCTCTGTCATAATTAATCAGTTGTCAGTGTAGTGTAAAGGCAGCCATAATCAATATGCAAACAAATGTGCATGGCTGGATTTGGCCCTTGGACTGTAATTTGCTAATCCCTGGTTTAAATCATTGAAATTTAATGTTATTTTTGATATGGTTGAATTAAAATCCTCCCAGCTGTTTTCTATTCATCTGTTCAGTTTTTTTTTTCTTTTACTTTTTTCAGCTTCTTTTGGATTGAGTGTTCCTTTATTATTTTTCTATTTTGAATTTATAATTAGCTTATTAGTTAGAACTATTTAAAAAGTAATGTGTGCTCTCGATAGATTTTCTTGGATTTGCAATTTATTGTTGTATAGTTGCTCAGTTGTGTCCAACTCTTCTGCCATCCCATGGATTGTAGCCCACCAGGCTCCTCTGTCCATGGGATTTCCCAGGCAAGAATACTGGAGTGGGTTGCCATTTCCTTCTCCAAGGGATCTTCCCAACCCAGGGACTGAACCCACATCTCTTATGTCTCCTGTATTGGTAGGCAGATTCTTGACCACTGAGCCACCTGGGAAGTCCCAAATTTGCAATATATGTATTTAAATAAATGTGGTCTATATTCAATACAGGCTTCCCTTGTGGCTCAGCAGGTTAAGAATCTGCCTGCAATGTGGGAGACCTGGGTTCAATCCCTGGGTTGGGAAGATCCCCTGGAGAAGGGAAAGGCTACCAACTCCAGTATTCTGGCCTGGAGAATTCCATGGACTGTATGGTCCATGGGGTTGCAAAGAGTTAGACATGACTGAGCGACTTTCACTTCACTGCATATTCAAATTACATTATGACACTTTTGCTGTAATCTAAGGAACTCAGAGCAGAGATATTACTTTGCCAACAATGGTCCGTATAGTCAAGGCTATGGTTTTTCCAGTGGTCATGTATGGATGTGAGAGGTGGATGGTGAAGAAAGCTGAGCACCGTAGAATTGATGCTTTTGAACTGTGGTGTTGGCGAAGACTCTTGAGAGTCCCTTGGACAGCAAGGAGATCCAACCAGTCCATTCTAAAGGAAATCAGTCCTGGGGGTTCACTGGAAGGATTGATGCTGAGACTGAAATTCCAATACTTTGGCCACCTCATGCGAAGAGTTGACTCGCTGGAAAAGACTCTGATGCTGGGAGGGATTGGGGGCAGGAGGAGAAGGGGACGACAGAGGATGAGATGGCTGGATGGCATCACTGACTCAATGCACATGAATTTGGATGAACTCTGGGAGTTGGTGATAGACAGGGAGACCTGATTGCTGCAATTCATGGGGTAGCAAAGAGTCAGACACGACTGAGGGACTGAACTGAGCTGAAATGAAATGAAGGAACTCAAACAGTATACTCCCAATACATTATTCCTATCCATTGTACTAATTTTTAGTACATTTTACTTTTATACAGAGAAGGCAATGGCAACCCACTCTAGTACTCTTGCCTGGAGAATCCCAGGGATGACAGAGCCTGGTGGGCTGCATCCTATGGGGTCGCACAGAGTTGGACACGACTGAAGCGACTTAGCAGCAGCAGCCATCTCATTTTCATAACTTTCTATATTTCTGGTGTCTGTTCTGCAGCTTCAGTGTTGTGATTCCTCTTGCTTCTGATGTCTGCCCCTAGTGGATGAATCTGTCTAAGGAGCTTGTATCTGTTTCCTGGTAGGAGGAGATGGTGCCTGCCCACTGGTTATTTGGTCTGTTAGGTGGACAGGGCCATGTTAAGAGGTGTGTCCAGAGGTGGTTGTGGGCTCAGGAAGACTCCAGGCAGCCAATCTGCTGGTGGATGGGGCTGAGTTCCTGCACTATTGGTTGTTTGGGTGAGGTATTCCAGCCTTGGAACCTATGGGCTATTGGGTGGGGCCAGGTCTTGGTGTCAGAATGGCAAACTCCAAAACACCTCACACAATGACAATGAGTGCTCCCTGGTATCTCTGTCACAAGTGTCTTTGTTCCTATAGCGAATCAAAACCACCCCCTGTTTCCCCAGGAGACCCTTCAAGACCAGCAGGTAAGTTTTTCTTAGGCTCCTAAAACATCACTGATTTTTCCCTAGGTCCTGGTGCAAATGAGACTTTATGTGCACCCTACAAGAGTGGAGTTTCTGTTTCTCCCAGTCCTGTGGAGTTTTTGGAATCAAGCTCCATTGGCCTTCAAAGACTAATGTTCTGGGGCTCCTCCTCTTGATGCCAGACCTCTAGACTGCAAAACCTGATGTGGGGCTCAGAACTCTCAAACCTGTGGGAGAATCTCTATGATACAATTATTTTCCAGTTTGTGGGTCACCCACCCAGCAGGTATGGGATATGATTGTATTGAGTATGTGTCCCTTTTACTGTCTTCCTTATCTCTGGATGTGGAATATCTTTTCAGGTAGATGTCAGTCTTTTTTGCTGATGGTTGCTCTGCAGTTACTTGTGATTTGGTGTTTTCATGAGAGGAGGTGAGCTCAAGTCCTTCTACTCTGCCATCTTGAAAGTAGACTCATGTACTTGCCTTTTGAATGTATTAGTCTGATCCAGTCAGTAGACAGATATCTCAGAGTAATAAGAAATGGGAATTTTTCATATAAGGGTTGGTTAACTATGAACAAGGAATTAAATATTACTAAGAGATAAGGAGACCTCAAAAGAATATCCTTAGGTTGAGGGGAGTATCCAAGAGTGAAAAAAAATCATCAAATTGTGGTTGCTTCCCAAGGCTGGAATTCAATTGTTGTTGAAGTGCGTAGCAATTCAGAGTGGAGCAATCTCTTGAGTTACTCCCCAGCAAAATATTTTCCACAGTTGGCACTGGAGTGTTTGTGGGATGAGGTCGGTGCGCAAGGAGTATGAGCTGGAAGTGGCATGCAGAAAATTCCCCACTGGAGTACCAAAAGGCTGTATTCTGTGAACAGGAAACCACTTTTTAAGGTGCTAAAGAAATTTGCTGTGAATCTGGTTTTTTGGGGGGAGGGGAGTTGAGGGGCACTTTTGAAGTTGCTGGAATGTTAGATAGGACATAAGCTGTATTCAACAAAAGGACACTGGGAAGCAGTGAGCTGAGGAGGAAGGAAGGTAGATTAAACACTTAGGGAAGCTGACTACGAAACTTGCAGAACCAGGAAACTGACCTTGTGAGAACAGTGTTCAATGTGGTGAAACCTGAAGTTTTCATGTAATTCAACATGAACCTGTCCACATGGGTTGCTGCGAAATTTTCCAGGAAATTAAATGGAGAACTTGTGGAACTTGCCTAGATATTGTCCTTTGGGAGAGTCATTGAACTTGCCCCAGGGAAGTCAGGTGAGGCATCTGTGGAACTTTTCATTGTGTAGAACAGGAGGAAGCCTGCTGAGGCTCCAGGTCTTACTGGGAAGCTGCCTGTAAACTATGCTGCTGACTCATCCAGAAAAGCACCTCGACTGTAAAACCAACTGTGAGAGTGCTGCTGAGATTCACTGAGAGTCGGCTCTCCCTGGTGTCAGTTATTCTAACCCAACTTCCCATATTAGAAAGAAATGAAATATTTTTGAACCAAGATGAAAAGCCTTCTTCTCTTAGTGTCCCTCCAGTGCCCTCTGCTGTCAAAAAAAATTTTTTTTAATTCCAGTGTCACAAACAAAACCATTTGGTGAATTTAGAACTAAGAGGTAAGAAATTAATAAATGGTACAATCCATCCCTTAGGCTCAGCCCTAAAAGCAGGATTAAATCAGTCCCAAATCTCATTTTTGTGAATCTATCTTCTGGGACCACTTAGAGCACCAATTCTGTGTCACTTAAGGTCCAGTTAGAAGATGGAAATCACACAATAATATGAAATAATTATGAATTACTTTCAAAGAATTGATTACCTAAAGGGAATAAAAGAAAATTCTAAAGAATCATCAACTGCTAAGAGAGAACACCCAGGAATATACAGGCATTGAAGGGGATAATCCTTTGTAAGCTTCAGATTTTGTTGAAGTGTATGGGTTCCAGCATATATATTTGTTGAGCTGTGCTTGATCAGAGCTAATCAACAGTCAGGTGGGTTGAAAATTACAAACCAGGACTGACAAGCTAAAAATCTACCCTTGGAACACTGGTGATTTGAAGATGTTAGGCAGAGAACTGTGAACCAGGAGTGGCAGGCAGTGATTTTTTTATTTTTTTGCCAAAAAGCATATATCAAGCTGAGGTGGGTGGGCAAGAAATTCACCAGGAAGCTGTCAAGTTGTCAGCGGAGTGTGTTGAAGAACTTGCAGGAAATGTGGCCGGGCACCAGCTAGGCTCACCAGAACTTCACTGGGAAGATGCCAGCAGAGGGGAGGGTGCTGTGAAACTTTCTGGGAAGTTGCCTGGGGCTCCCACAGAAGGATCCAAAACGGTACCTATGGAGGCACTGTTATACAGGAAGCTCTTAGTGATGGGGCAGCTCCATCAAGGGTCTACACACCAGCCCCTACCACTGAAACAAAAGGAAGCAAAGCATCCCAGAGCCAGGAAGAAAACCTCTGTCTTCTCCAGTGTTCTTTCAAAGAAAAAAAAATAATGCTTATCACATAGGACAAAGCAGGATGTGATTCAGAGTTAAGACCCAATGGATGGATAACTGGAGTCCTGGGTTTCCATATGAGGTCTTCTCAGTGAAACTTTTCATCAATGATCTGGGCTCTGGATTGTGTCTCTGCCCCTGCTCTGCACACAGGTTTACTGTTCCCTTTCTTCAGCAGCAATGTGTCTTCATCCTTATTCCGAGGGGGAGGGAATTAGCTGCTCATCCTCCGTCTGTTCCAGGATGACACAGGAGATGCAAGGGCGTCTTCCTTCCTGCAGCAGCATGGTGGCCCTTCACTAGGTCTTTCTCAAGAGGAGGCTTCCTCAGTTTTCCAGCTTTGCCCCAGTTTTTCTTGTTGGGCCCTTGTTGAGGCCCATGAAAAAGAGCTTTCTTGGAGGCAGGAATCCCCTTTATGTTTGTGCAGCTCAGGATGTCCCTACTTTCATATTGGTCCACAAGTAGCTATAAGAACTCTACCACATTTTTTAGCTCTGTTATTCCTATAGTCATCTAAAATCCAGCAGCTGCTCCAGATGAGCAAGTCTGCTTGTCCAGTCTCTCCTTAGTGACATCTATCTTCCCTTCAATTTTGGGTTAGTTGGTTTCAGTGGGACCTCACCTCTCACAGAATTCAAGAAAGACTGTGATTTTAGGGACTTCCTTGGTGGTCCAGTGGTTAACACTTCACCTTCCAATGCAGGGGGTGTGGGTTCAGTCTCTGATTGGGGCACTGAAGATCCCACATGCCTCAAGGCCAAAAAAACCAAAAACATAGAACAGAAGCAATATTATAACAATACAATAAGACTAAAAGCAGTCCACATCAGAAACATCTTAAAAAAAAAAAAAAAGGTTGTGGGTTTTAAGATTATCCAGTACATGTTGCTAAGTTGGAAACAGTGCTCCTTCTAGCTTTTTACATCATAAGGTCAAGAAGAGAAATCTTCCCACAAATATATGTTTGCAGACAAATGAAAGAATAAACTTAAATAATGCTTAAAAAGAAAAATAAAGCTTTTCTGACTCCCCAGACTGGGAGTTTTTTTGATCACCATGATTTCCTTCTGAGTAAATATTAGTTCTTTAATATCCCAGTTAAAATGTGCTCTAAGTTTAATACAGCAAGTGTATGTTTAATACAGATAGTTTTGACTAAACCAGAACCATGTGAACTTGATTTAATCTCCTGTAGAACAACTTGTTTAAATTGGGCCCCAATATTCTAACATCATATATAATTTTTGGCTTAGTTATTTACTATTAATACATTTATTTATGTATTCATACAAATTTAACAATGATCCACATATTTATAAATACATATTTATTCTATACAATAGGAACAATATTAAATATTAGAGAAACAAAAATAAAAGATAAATGAAAAAAGCATTTAAACGTAGTACTCATTCCACATCACAACCTGGAGTCCTGAATGCCCTTAAAAATAATTGTGTGTGTGTGTGCGTGTGTGTGTTTTTAATCTTGGCTCCCAAGCTATCTTTTACTCAGTGCTAGGTACTTTGTATTCTCTACTCATCAAAAACTTGGCAGGCAATTTGAGTTTTAAAAATAAAATAAACTTTGCTTTTCTTTTAAAAAAGCTCCAATATGGTTCAAATTATTCTATATTTTAGCACCGTAATAAACAGTTAACCATAAATATTTGCTTGCCATTACATTAAATATAGTCAGACCTTCCAACATCTTTCACCTTAAAGGATGTTCTCTAACTGGTTCTCATCATCTGTTTTTCTGTTTTTTTGTTTTTTCAGCTTGGCCCTCTGTGATGACCTAGAGGGCTGATTCACTTCATTGTATGGCAGAAACTAGCACAGCATTGTAAAACAATTATATCCCAATTTAAAAAGAGGAAAAATATCTAAAAGAAAATGAGGCACATCATCCATTGTTAGGGTCTTCTCAGGTGACTCAGCAGTAGAGGATCCGCCTGTCAATGCAGGAGATGCTGTTTTGGTCCCTGGGTTGGGAAGACACCCTGGAGTAAGGAAATGGCAATCCACTCCAGTATTCTTGCCTGGAGATTCCATAGACAGAGGAATCTGGTGGGCTATAGTCCATGGGGTCACAAAGAATTGGACACAATTGAGCAACTGAGCAGGCAGAATCCGTTGTTAACTCACCAACCAACTTATTTCACTGTGTTTTGTCTGATAATTTCATAAGGCAAATGTGAACTTCAATGTCTCCAAAGTTTTTCATAGTAATTGGAATAAAGTCCAAAGTCTAGAATTAATTCTCTAAAATTCCCTAAATGATCTAGCTTTAATGCTCCACACTTATTGTTCACAAACATTGACACTCTTTTTTTTTTTTCATTGTTCGAAAATGATATTATCTTCCCCACCTGAGGATCTACATGATAGCTACATTTTCTGGCACTAATGCTGTCTCCCAATAATCAATATTTTCCTTAGCTTTCCCCTAATTATCTTTTTCCTCTCAGCCTAAACATACTTCACCAAAACAGCAGAGTGAGAAAATCCTGTTAATCTTCCCTGGTGCTACATTTCCAGAATATTGATCAATCATTTGGAGTCTCCTTCATACTGGTAAGCATTTGTGCATCACTGTCATCAAAGCTAGTTTCTAAGCAGAATGAGGGCAGAGATGGTGACTATCTTAAATACTGCAAAAATCTCAAATCCCTAACAGAGAATCTGGTAATGTGGAGGGTAATCAAAATTGAAATATACATTATAATGTTTAAAACAATAAAATAAATTCCTTTTTTAGTTATCTATTTTATTATTTAATTTTTTAAAACTTTTTATTTTGCATTGGGGTATGACCTATTAACAATGTAGTGAGTTTCAGGTGAACAGTGAAGGGACTCTGCCATACAGATACATGTATCTGTTCTCTCCCAAACTCTGTTCCCATCCAAGATGCCACATAACATTAAGCAGAGTTTTTTGTGCTATACCGTAAGTCTTTGTTGATTATCTGTTTTTTTTTTTTTGAAGTAAACTCAATTTTTATTCTTCTATATAATACATGGATAGAAGCATAAAATCTCCTTAAAGAGCTTGCAACCCTGAGGCAATGTCCTTGGGTATATAAAGCACACAGCAATAGCAAATGAAATCTGAGCTCCAGGAATGACAATGAACTTCAAAAACATAATTTAATATTTATGCAACTGCACACACACCAATAGTATTCTATGCCTCATCTAGTCTCTGAAGCCAACTACATCAACTGCCTTGCAGTTTGCACACTGGACAGCCTGACTCCCTACGTATATTTCATCATACGCAATGCCTCCTTTCCAACTGAAATTTAATAAATTAACATGGGATTTACATATAGGGATTTCTATACGGTGAGTGCATTCCCAGAAAGCACACCCGGTTTTTGACAACAGCATCTGCCCACATAAAAACTTTGGCCCCCAGAGGGAACTTCATGCTGTCTGACTATAGTAACTTTGGCGGGGAGGGTCCTTGAGGGTCCCTTGGGATCCTCCAGAGGTGAGGTTTTTCATATAATCTGAGGGCTGCATCAAGGGTACGGCTGACTGAAAGAGGTGGGAGGTCATGGCAACTGCATTAAAGAACCAGCGAATGTGTTATCTTCTGTGGTCAGGATGCACAAGGCATCTACCATGCCAATGGCATAATAGCTGGTTTGACTATGGAGCCTGGGGGCAGAGGCCAATGGGCCTTTATATAGGAGACCATTGTGCTTCTTGCACATCAATCTAATGGATGGCCAAAGATCCTTCAGTCAATGGTGGAGACCTTTTACTGAATATTCAATTTTCCCAAAAGTTTCATAAACTATGCTGAGGGCAAATGCTATGAGAATCTAAAGGCGAGTTCATTATATTATTTATATATTATCATCTTCCCTCTGAGGATAATATACAAGTGTAAATAAAAAAGCAGACAAATGCCTATAAGGTGACTCAAGCTAGAGAGTGACTTTTGCCTTAAAACAATTGTCAGGCCTGCAAGCAAAATCTAACATTTTCTGGCCCATTGATACACAATGATCCTGAGTCCCTCCTTGATTCACAAAGTCTATTTTTCTGAGGAATATCCTCCATTAATATTCATTTTGTGTCATAATCACTACAAAAGGTAACCAGTGCAGCTTTATCCTCATTTCAAGCAGTGACTCCATCCTGGTCCTACCATCTGTCCGCTGGCTTCACTTATCAGAACTCCTGCGTGGCCTGCGGAAACTGGATACGTTTTCGTTCAGTGCATAGATCCTTCGGGAGAACTCTTCAAATTCTCCCAGAACTTGTTCATCACACTCCACTGCCACAGCTCTGTCCACGGGGATGCAGTTAAATGCTTCCACCTGATCGCCTGAGGTGAAGCCTGTGGCTTCCATTCCGATGATCTCTTCTGCTTGTTCCACGGTGCAGCAGAACTCGGCTTCCGAGACTGGGTGGAAGCCCCCGGGGAACTGGGCGCCAGACAAGCTGGCCTACTCACCAGGCAGGAGGGTGCCGTTGATTGTGGCCGGAGGCCGCGAGAGGGCTTGTCCCTGCTCCTGGCTAGTGTTCACACTCATGTGGCCTCCATTTAAGCTGTCACCCAGATCTGACAGAGACACTGTCTTTCTGTCAGATTCTCCCGTGGAAGGCACAGGGGTCACAGGCTGGACTAGTGCAGAGTTGTAACTGGAGGGAGGGGTTTTGTACTGGAGTCTCTCATTCTCTAAACTGTCCCGTTTCCAATATCCTTTGTCTGGTGAAGGGATCCCCTCAAAAAAGCCTACATCTGCACCCCCAAATATGGAGCTTTGTCTCTTTGGAACAGGGATTGCGCTGGAGGTGTGATGTCTCTCACACCTGACCATTAGTCCGTGCTCCATGAAGTTTTTCAGGTTAGGAAGGGTTTGCCTCAAGTCTGGAGTCCCTAGTCCATGTTGATATCTTAGCTGTGCTATATTTTTGTTCAGAAGATAGACACCATAATCAAACTGCAACTTCTCTCCTCCTTTTGGGTATAATGGAAACTCTCTCTCCTTTTCAGTCAGCTTGTCATTAATATTATCTTTGATTGTTGATCTAGATCCCTTATGAATTACAGGATATCTGAGGGGCACTTGTAGGAAAAAGGAGATCACAGATACCAAATGTGCAGTATAACCAAGGGCAACAGCAATGCTCCCATCATCTTTTGCTTGGAAGTCCTCAGATTTGGGCAACTTGACACCACATACAAAGTAATCTTTATGCTCATTCAAATCAATAGGGTAAATGCAGGAAAGCTCAGACAGTAAGTAACTGCCTGCAATGAATTGTCAACTGAGCATTAGTCTTCAGAAAGAGTTCTCTTTTCACAGTACACTCCTTTCTCAACTCATTTACGGATTCCTTTTGGAGTTGAAGCTTGAGGTGCTCAGCTGAAAATGTACTTCCTTTGTCCTGTAATGCAATTTGTTCTTTATGCAGCAATACAACCTCCCGTCCCAAAGCTTTCTTCTGTCTTTCCAGTTCATTTCAAAGCACCAAAATTTTTAATTGCAGGCACTCACTTTCCTTTTCAGCCCATTTCTTGTAGATGTGAGTCTTAGTTTTTCTTCAATTTCCTTTCCAATTTTCTGAACAGTTACCTGAGTCTGTTTAATTGCATACTGGGCTCTATGAAGCCGCAGCAAAGAGAAGACATCATAAGAATTGCTCACACAGTTCTGATCCACCTGAAGAAGAATATTCTTCTGAGCATTTGAATAACCCTTATGTTTGAATGGAGCACCATAATAGCCATCATTCAGCCCAAAAATGATTTCATTCTGGTTGCAGGCATGAATCTGCTGACCCAGGTATTTCAGCCTGTCCAAACAGACTTTCCATTCAATCAACAGCTGGTAGATGTTCTCCTTTCTACCCCATATCTTCACCACAAAACAAGACACAGATGTATCCAGATGGTCGGGCATTATTCCAAAATCAAGACTCCACCATGTTGGATTCAAGGAATTCTTAATCACTTCACTCCTATAAAATTCTTTGTATACCTTTTCAGTGTTACACAAGTGAAGTGTGAAGTAGGTATCAAGGAGCTGATGGCCATTCCTATTAACAATGTTTCGGGCAGCAATGTTCCTAAGATGTCTAAGACACCACTGGTCCTCTTTATTGGATGCTCTTCCTCAGAATTCAGTCATCCCTCGGTGAGGATGCCAAGCAGCCACATGTTAAAAGCTTGGCAGGTGTTCTCCTCAGTCCCAGCTGAGAGAGTCCAGCTGTAACCTGCTGAGACGGCAGCTCCACGTGCAGGGCCCGCGCGGCAGAACCTGGAGGCAGCGCGGCGGCCGGGCCCTTGGGCGGCGGGGGAGTGGGCCCCCGAGCGGCGCTGAAGCGTTCATCTTGACACAGGGGCCGCCAAGCGGCGGGAACGACGCTCCTCCGGCATCTGCCACAACCAACGAGTCACGACCCGCCAAGACCCTGCAGCCCAGAAACCAGACAACCTAGAGGCAAGACCGTTCCACCCCACCTCCAGCCCTGATTATCTGTTTTAAACATAGCAGTGTGTACATGTCCATCCCCAAATCCCTAACTATCCCTTCCCCCATCCCCTCATCCTACCCCCCAGCAATAATAAGATCATTCTCTAAATCGGTGAGTCTCTTTCTGTAAAAAAAATTCTTACCCAAATATATTTACCTCTTCCTTCCCTAATTGACTAAGTTTTTTAAAACCTATTTTTGATATTTTAGGTGTTTTGTTGAAGGCTGCTTAGACGGTAAAGCATCTACCTGCAATGCGGGAGACTTGGGTTCGATCCCTGGGTCAGGAAGATCCCCTGGAGAAGGAAATGGCAACCCACTCCAGTATTCTTGCCTGGAGAATTCCATGGACAGAGGAGCCTGGTAGGCTACAGTCCATGGGATCTCAAAGAGTCAGACACAACTGAGCGACTTCACTTCATAGGATAAAGGCAAGGATTAAAATGATTCCACAGAAAAGAATGGTAAAAATTACTGGCAATTGTCTTTGGTTTTAATCATTATCCTGGGTGACTCAGTGGTAAAGAATCTGCCTGCAATGCAGGAGACACAGGAGATGAAGATTCAATCCCTGGGTCTATATGATCCCCTGGAAAAGGAAATGGGAACCCCCCCTCCAGTATTCTTGCCTGGGAAATCCCATGGACAGAAATCCCATGGGCTACGGTGAAGAGTAGGACATGACTAAGCAACTGAGCACACATATATTTATGAATAAATGTACTTCTGCTCCTTTTTCTTCAGAGGTTTTGACTTTGACAATGAAAGAAGTTGCCAAACTTACCAAGTGCTGATGTTGTCCCCAAGTATTGGAGGTCATTGTGAACCCACTATGCTTGGGATGGTTCCTTACATCAGCTTTCTATGATTTGTCTTCTATGTAAAGTATCTAATGTTTACAGAATGTTCTTATTTATGCCAGCAATACACCTTGTGCTTCTCATTTTATCAGGATGACAAAACAAGTATATATGGAAAGATCAGAACACAAAATAAATCTGAGAAAAAACAAGATCTAAAGGATATGAGAAATTTGCTTTATAGAAGCATGAGAAAATTAGAGTCAAATGAATTTCTATTGGTCAGAGACCATCATGGAATAATTTGATAGGCTTAAACCAGTTAAGAAGACAGATAAATTATATTAACAAATGATATTTAGAAAAAATGCTCAACATCACTCATTATAACAGAAATGCAAATCAAAACCACAATTAGGTACCATCTCACGCCAGTCAGAATGACTGCTATCAAAAAGTCTACAAACAATAAATGCTGGAAAGGGTGTGGAAAAGAGGGAAACCTCTTACACTGTTGGTGGGAATGCAAACTAGTACAGCCACTATGGAGAACAGTGTGGAGATTCCTTTAAAAAATGGAAATAGGACTGCCAAATAGCCCAGCAATCCCACTTCTGGGCATACACACCAAGGAAACCAGAATTGAAAGAGACACGTGTACGCCAATGTTCATTGCAGCACTGTTTACAATAGCCAGGACATGGAAGCAACCTAGATGTCCATCAGCAGATGAATGGATAAGAAAGCTGTGGTACATATACACAATGGAATATACACAAGGAATGCAATTGAATCAGTTCTAATGAGGTGGATGAAACTGGAGCCTATTATAAAGAGTGAAGTAAGTCAGAGAGAAAAACACCAATCCTGTATATTAATGCATATATATGGAATGTAGAAAGATGGTAACGATGACCCTATATGTGAGGCAGCAAAAGAGACACAGATATAAAGAACAGACATTTGGACTTTGTGGAAGAAGGTGAGAATGGGATGATTTGAGGGAATAGCATTGAAACATGTATCTTATCATATGTGAAACAGATTGCCAGTCCAGGTTCGATGCATGAGACAGGGCGCTCAGGGCTGGTGCACTGGGATGACCCTGAGGGATGGGATGGGGAGGGAGGTGGGAGGAGGGTTCAGGATGGGGGACACATGTACACCCAAGGCTGTTTCATGTCAATGTATGGCAAAAACCACTACAATATTGTAAAGTAATTAGCCTCCAATTAAAATAAATCAATTAATTAAAAATTTAAAAGAGTATGGTGTTTTATGTTACATAAAACCATTTTTATATTACTCCCAATATAACGATTAACTTATCATTATTTGACATTTCGCAGAGCTCTGCTATTTTACAATTTATTTTTCTTTAAAATGGATGCAATAATACTGACTTATATAGTTCTGTTCACAAAATTAATTCAGTTTTCATAGGGCGCATACAATTAGCTAGGTACTATTCTAGGTATTGTAGATCTGTTATATATCTATATAGATCTAATAACTGATAATAAAATACTTGAGGTCTTAGCTCTTATACAGCGTTCGTTCTAGTAGAAACAGTAGATATACGAATGTATAAACATATGTGTTAGCTGTTAATATAATTTATAATGAATATAAGTCATAGTAAGAAGATAGCATTAAAGGACCATGGAACTCAGATTTAGAATGTCTCTTGACAAAGTAACAGCTAAGCAGAGACTTGAATGAATAGGGGTAGATAACAACATTTCTATCTGTTTAGATATTTTTCTCTGGAGCCAGATTGCTTAAATCCTGTTCTGTCACTTACTAGTTGGACTACTTTGGAAAGTTTAAATAATACCTCATACTACAATTTCTATATCTATAAAAAGGTAATGGTAAAAGTACTTACCTACTAAAGCGTGACACTTACGATATTAACTTACAATATTAGGTATTATTATTATCATCTTTGATGTTATCAACATTGAAAGTGAAAGTGATGTTGCTCAGTCGTGTCTGACTCTTTGCGACCCCACGGACTGTAGCCTACCACGCTCCTCCATCCATGGAATTTTCCAGGCAAGAGTACTGGAGTGGGTTACCATTTCCTTCTCCAGGGGATCTTCCCGACCCAGGGATTGAACCCAGGTCTCCCGCATTGTAGGCAGACGCTTTACCATCTGAGCTACCAGGGAAGTCCGTTCTCAACATTAGGGGAACAATATTGCAGATATGAGGATTAAAAAAAAAAGCTTGGTCTGGGAGTGTCTTGACATGTTGAAAGGCTTAGAATATAAGCAACTGCAACTGGAGTAAAGTGCAGTTTTCTCGTGGAGTAAGTGGTATGAGATGAGAACAGAAACAAGCTTGGGTTAAGTGGGGATGTGCCTGAGAAAAATAGGAATGATGGCTTATTATATAATTTTATCAGTGATAAAACACTTTATTGTTTATTTTATGAGATAAAACTAACAAAAATAAAAAGATGAAAAGCATGTGTACCAAGGTGGACAGCTTAACAAGGTTTGATAAATGTATACATGTAACCAACACACTAAACAAGATCTTGAACGCTTTTCTCAGCCTAGAAAACACCTTCATTCCTCTTACAAACATCACTGCCAAGTCCCAACCATTCTGAAGCTCTTCTTACCTAGATTAAGAAATAGTCTAGTAGACCACACATACGTTTCCTTCCTAAGGACACAGTATTCAATTCAGCACTGCCAAAAGTCTACATGGGCCAAGAATGTCTTCTTGGCCCAAGAATGACATTCTCAGTGTGTGTCTCCTTCCTTTCATGCTAAATCAGCCAGGCTTGTCTTTGGTGATTAGGCTTCCCAGGTAGTTCAGTGGTAAAGAATCCACCTGCCAATGCAGGAGACACATTTTTCGATCCCTGGATGGGGAGGATCCTCTGAAGAAGGAAATGACAACCCACTCCAGTATTTGCCTGGAAAATCCCAGGGACAGAGCAGTCTAGTGGGCTACAGTCCATGGGGCCGCAAAAGAGTTCAACATGACTTAGCGACTAAATAACAACAGTCTTTGGTGATTAAGTGCTAACTCCTGGCTTCTGCTCTTCTAGGATGCTGTCACCCTGTTGAAGTCAGGGACTACAGCCACATGCCCTATAACCATAATAGCTCTGTAAAGGAGAGCAGCCAAAAATTTAAAGGATATTATTGCTCCATCACAAATATATTTTTCAATGTGTTGGTAAAGACAATCTTTTACAAACTTTCTCATGAAGTATACTTGTGGCAGGTAAGTGTGCAACACACAGATAATGAATCCAGGCATGCATTCTAATCCCAGATTATCTGAATCCCCTTTACATCATGCCAGGGAAGCTCTGACATTTCAACATTAACAAATTAAATTTTATCTAAGTATCAGTTAATCAAACAATTAAAATTTAGATCTACCTCCAGATAAAGAGCCAAATCATAAAATATGGAATCTCTACTAAATGTATGCATATGGTTGAGTTTGGTCCAATTGTGTATTATATTTTAGCTTCATTGGTCTTTCAGCTTTAGAATCCACTCCACACATACTCTTCTGCAGGTATATATTAACAATTTGGTAAGTTTTCTTCTGTTAGGTTGTAGTACTCATACTCTTGAAGCATACTGAGTTTTCATTCTATTTATGAGTCTAGTGGTAAAAGGGATATTTCCAGTTGGTCGTGAGGAGAGTATACATTCCTTTTCCATGACATATACCATAGTGTTTTCACAGGGTTTTAAAACCATTGAAGGTTAATTTTCTCAGATGCCAAGAACAAGCTCTACCTAGCAAAAGATGCTAACACTGACTTAAAGATTGGAGATTATCAGTTTCATGTGAGTCCACCAAGTGCCCCCATTAGAAGTTTCAGGATCCCATTCTGTCCCAATCAATGTGCTTATTTTTCATGGGAATCTTGTTAAGACTATCAATTCAACTAAGATATAATTCAACTACTTACACAATTAAATGTTGTGTTTCTTTTTATACAGTATCAGTTCTATGTCTGTAGATAATAAGAGATTCTTTAAAGGGCATCATTGAGGATTTCTCATTCAAAACTTGTGACTTGTGCTAAGAGTTAATGGACCTGAGCTTTCATTTTCAGCATAAATACTATAGTTCATTCTCCAGAACCCATCTCATAAGGAAATCTTTGTAATCTTCATTATTGCCACAACAATCAATCAAGTTGCCATTAGGACTCCTATGAAACTTGCTTCAGTTGGTGTTTTATCACAATCAGCATCAGGTTGACTGATTAATTGATACCACTGCATGCCATAAAACTACCAGCATCCTACTTCCCATTTCTCTTATATATGCTTGAATATTTATATTGAATGAAAAAATACATGAAAATTTGACCTTTTTTAAATTACAATTTGGATGTCACTTTACTGTACACTAACACAACATTGTAAATCAACTATTCCCCCATAAAATTTTTTAAAAATTAAAATTAAAGAAAATCAAATCATGGATTTTCCGTAACAACCAACCTCCATTTTCCCCATTCTTCAGGTTAAAGAAAAATTCATTTTACCTATCCTTGCTTTAAGACCTGTCCTAATCAGG
Source organism: Moschus berezovskii (assembly GCF_049115385.1). NCBI lineage: Eukaryota > Metazoa > Chordata > Mammalia > Artiodactyla > Moschidae > Moschus > Moschus berezovskii. The sequence goes on from NC_142475.1 coordinate 51,535,527, forward strand.
CTTCATTATTTCTTCAGAAATGCACACCCCCTGGGAAAATAATATGGCCAATAAGAGTCAAAATCTAACCTTGCCCGTAGACTGTGGCTGACTAACGTTGGAAGCATTCTATCGTTGACCACATAAAACTGTTTATTTATATTTCCAACTATATTTTAGAATGTACCAGAAAATTTTAATACTTTACCAACAGATACACTTCTCTTGAGTGTGTTGAGTTAGTGGGTCTGTGGGAAAGAAAAGCACTGTGACTTAGGTCTTTCATATTTCAGTCGCTTTAAAATAATAAATTCAGTGTGACAGAAGGAGGCACCAGCAATATAAAAGTTGATTTTTTAATATTGGTTTTAGTTAGTTCATGAAAATGAAACCATGAAGCTATCTGTGTAAATAAAATACCATGTAAAAATTGTATACATTGTGTTCACATCCTTTTTTTTACCAAGTTATATTTACTAACATTTATGTTATTAAGACTATGTATTTTTGAGTATGTGACTATTCTATTATTTATCATACAAGTCTTATTAAAGATATGCTTTGAAGTTTACCAATACATTTGAATATATATCTATATATATCTTTCATTTAACATTTTAAAATTCTGGTTATGACACAATAAGTGATTACATAGCTCATTAATGAGTTGCCACTCACAATTTGAATTAAAATAAACTAGTGTGAGTACTTTTGCCTGGAAAATCCTATGGACAGAGGAGCCTGGTAGGCTGCAGTCCATGGGGTCGCTAAGAGTCAGACACAACTGAGTGACTTCACTTTCACTTTTCACTTTCGTGCATTGGAGAAGGAAATGGCAACCCACTCCGGTGTTCTTGCCTGGAGAATCCCAGGGATGGCGGAGCCTGGTGGGCTGCTGTCTATGGGGTCGCACAAAGTCGGACACAACTGAAGTGACTTAGCAGCAGCAGCAGCAGTGTGAAGGATAAGACTATATGCGTTAAAGTCAGATATATTTGAGTTTAAATCAAAGCTGACCAATAATATGTGATATCCATATTCAGTTTGTGGAAATGCTATTAAGTTGATTTCTTTGTCCTTTGGACATTTTCCAATATTTTCTTGAGCACTCTCTTAGCTTCATGACAAAAGAGAGGTCCCAATCTCACCTGATACTTTTCTTTAAATATTAACTACTCCATTTCTTCTTTGAGTCCCTCTTCTTTATAATGGAGACTGGTATTTAGAAAACAAGAAATATGGATTCATTTTCCATTTTGTTCCTTGGCTATCAATGATTCTAGGTCACTAAAATGGACAAATCTAGGGAAAAGTAAAAGTGAAATCGCTCAGTGGTATCCAACTCTTTGCGATCCCATGGACTGTAGCCCACCAGATTCTGCTATCCATGGGGATTCTCCAGGCAAGAATACTGGAGTGGGTTGCCATTTCCTTCTCCAGGGGATCTTTCCAACCCAGGGATCAAAACCAGGTCTCCTACATTGCAGGCAGACTCTTTACCCTCTGAGCCACCAGGGAAGCCTATCACATCTAGGGAATATAAATGAATATATATGATCCCCTCAAAATTATTCTTCTATTCAATAATTCAAATCTGCCTTCTTGATAATAATAACACTTATCTTGAACAATATTGGCATATACATGTGTTTGCTCAAGTCTATTATATCACAGTAAATTTTAAATTGCTATTCAGTTCAGTTCAGTTCTGTCACTCAGTCATGTCCAACTCTTTGTGGCCCCATGGACTGCAGCATGCCAGGCCTCCCTGTCCATCACCAACTCGCGGAGTTTACTCAAATTCAAGCCCATTGAGTTGATGACGCCATCCAACCGTCTCATCCTCTGTCCTCCCCTTCTCCTCCTTCCTTCAATCTTTCCCAGCACCAGGATTTTTTCAAATGAGTCAGCTCTTCACATCAGGTAACCAAAGTATTGGAGTTTCAGCTTCAACATCAGTCCTTCCAATGAATATTCAGGACTGATTGCCTTTAGGATGGACTGGTTGGATCTCCTTGCAGTCCTAGGGATTCTCAAGAGTCTTCTTCAACACCACATTTCAAAATCATCAATTCTTCGGCATTCAACTTTCTTTATAGCCCAACTCTCACATCCATACATGACTACCAGAAAAACTAAGGCTTTGACTAGACAGACCTTTGTTGGCAAAGTAATGTCTCTGCTTTTTAATATGCTGTCTAGGTAGGTCATAACTTTTCTTCCAAGGAGTAAGTGTCTTTAAATTGTTATTAAAGTACCTTAATAATAACAAATTTTAGTATGCATATCTTTAGTATATAGTCCATTGAGGAGATACAGTGCATTTTTATTAAGTGCTATTTAAGTTAAATCCTCTCCTTTTTTTGCTGTGATTAAATTTATATTTGTTTAAGTTACATATTTGTTTCTGTTTTGAATTTAATTTGTTTGTTTTCAAGAATTTGAGATTTAATATTATTTAATGAATAAGTAAAACTTTTAACATGATCCAAAAGCAAAAATTATGTAAAAAGATACATTCAAAGAAACTTAATGTCTTCCTACTCTTAACACCACTTTCCCTCCCATTGTCCATATTTAACCTATTCTTTTGTCATTGTTGTCTGCCCTTTCCTTTTTGGAAAAATAAATACGTGTCCAGCATGTAGCTGTCAATCAATTAATAACAATGGATATTTGTTAAATGAATGTAAAAAATTAAAATACAATCATTATTAAAAATCCACCTATATCTTTCTACTTCCATCTGAAAGTTTACTCCTCAGAAACCATAGTCCTCATTGTTTTAAACTTGTTAAAATCTTATTCTATCTCGCACAAATAACTGTGCCCTCCCAAGGTAAATACATCATTGTCAAGCAAGACTCTCCTGCTCTCACACTTATTATTGGATTAGTGTTTCTGAAGAATACGTGCTCAGTTGCTCAGTCGTGTCTGACTCTTTGCGACCCTGGTCTCCTCTGTCCATGGGATTCTCCAAGGAAAAATACTGGAGTGGGTAGCCATTCCCTCCTCCAGAGGATCTTCCCAACCCAGGGGTTGAATCCATGTCTCCTGTGTCTCCTGCATTGGCAGAAGGAATTTTACCACGGAACCATCTGAGAAGCCATTGCTAAAGAAGCAGTGGTCAAATGGGATGATGGGGGAGATGAGTTTGAAGAAAGTTTAGTTTATGCAGATATAATTGATCGAATTAAGTCACGTAAATTTTATTTTAATGGGAAAATGAACCAGCAAATATTTTAAGTCAGGAAGTAAACTAAAGTAAATGTTTATATATTGGTAAGTCCATACTGTACTTTGGATCTTTGTTTGCAGGTAGGAAGAGTAGAGGGGAAATAGTCAATGGATATCCATGGAGAAAAATAACATTTGGCTCTGAGGTGAGAAAAGACTCAAAGAAAAAATGCAAAGAAAGCAGAAAGAATAAGTTCCAGTTCTGGACTGGAGGCAATAATTTTTCATCTTTGAATAAAATATTTACTTAAATGGTTCATTTTTTAGAGTAAACACACACACACAGAGTCAATTCTCATTATTCATGAAAACCATGGTCAATAAGGTCACCATGAAACCTGAATAAGCAAATACTGAATCATATTTCCTGGGGACCAGCAGCAAAAATATTTTCCTCACACAAGTGGAAGAGCAAAACCAGGACAGAGATATTTCAAAACCAGAGAGATAATCCATTTCATTCTTCAGGGACATACAAGAACTTTTAAATTTTGATTAAGTCCAATTTAACATTTTCCTTCTTTTGGATTATATTTTTGGTGCTATATCTGAGAAATCACTACATAACCCAAAGTCACAATGATTTTTAAACTTCCCTTTTTTTCTTTCAAGCCTTTACAGTCGTGAGTTTTCTATTTAGGTCTATGATCAATTTACATTATTTTTTGCATCTAGTATGAGAAATAAAGCACAATAGAATTACATTTAGAAATTAATAATAGAATAATGTTCAGAAAATGAAAAAGAGATTCAAGAAAATTAAAATGCAACATGAAATTTGAGGATGCAGTTGGAACAGTACTTGAAAGATTTTTTTTCTCACCTAGTATAATGCTATGTGCTATTCTTAAGCACAGAACATTGGAATACTTTTTAAAACTGGATAATGTGTAAACATGTTTAGAGTTATCTTCCATGCTATTCAGCCTAGAATAATATTTGAAAAATTATGGGAAAAGCAAATAGTTCACTGACCAGCAGAATCATAATTTTGCATTTTGGAGCTCTTTTTTGTCGTTACAATGACTACTTTAAAATTCTATATGAGATGTTACAGTTTTCCTCTAAGCATTCATCTTCCCCAGAGACTTTTCTTTCCATGTGTGTGTGTGTGTTCATTGCTCAGTTCTGTCAGACTCTTTGCAATCCCATGGACTATAGCCCGCCAGTCTCCTCTGTCCATGAAATTCTCCAAGCAAGAATACTGGAGCAGTTAGCCATTCCCTTCTCCAGAGGATCTTTCCAACCCAGGGATTGAACCCAGGTCTCCTGAACTGCAGGAAGATTCTTTACCATCTGAGCCACCTTCTAAATCAGGATGCACCATCAATTACCTACCTTGATACTCAAACTAGAATCATTCAGTTCAGTTCATTAGGATTATTCTTTAATCTTTCTCTCCCTCACCCTTATTTCCTGCCTTCATTCCATGTAATCAATTATCATATCCTATCTTTTCAAGTTTGTACATATTTCTTGATTCAATTTCATCTCTCCATCTTCTTGCCACTCCTCTAAGTCAAACCAAAGTGATCTTTTGTTCAGTTCAGTTCAGTCACTCAGTCGTGTCCGACTCTCCGCGACCCCACGAATCACAGCACGCCAGGCCTCCCTGTCCATCACCAACTCCCAGAGTTCACTCAAACTCACGTCCATCAAGTCGGTGATGCCATCCAGCCATCTCATTCTCTGTTGTCCCCTTCTCCTCCTGCCCCCAATCCCTCCCAGCATCAGAGTCTTTTCCAGTGAGTCAACTCGTCGCATGAGGTGGCCAAAGTATTGGAGTTTCAGCTTTAGCAGCAGTCCTTCCAATGAACACCCAGGATTGTTCTCCTTTAGAATGGACTGGTTGGATCTCCTTGCAGTCCAAGGGACTCTCAAGAGTCTTCTCCAACACCACACTTCAAAAGCATCAATTCTTCAGTGCTCAGTTTTCTTTATAGTCCAACTCTCACATCCATACATGACCACTGGAAAAACCATAGCCTTGACTAGACGGACCTTTGTTGGCAAAGTAATGTCTCTGCTTTTTAATATGCTATCTAGGTTGGTCATAACTTTCCTTCCAAGGAGTAAGTGTCTTTTAATTTCATGGCTGCAATCAGCATCTGCAGTGATTTTGGAGCCCCCAAAAATAAAGTCTGACACTGTTGTTTCCCCATCTATTTGCCATGAAGTGATGGGACCAGATGCTATGATCTTAGTTTTCTGAATGTTGAGTTGTAAACCACCTTTTTCACTCTCCTCTTTCTCTTTCATCAAGAGGCTCTTTAGTTCCTCTTCACTTTCTACCATAAGGGTGGTGTCATCTGCATAGCTGAGGTTATTGATATTTCTCCCAGCAATCTTGATTTCAGCTTGTGCTTCTTCCAGCCCAGCATTCCTCATGATGTACTCTGCATATAAGTTAAATAAGCAGGGTGAATCGGTCCCATTGAATCTATGTCTTATTCCATTTAATTAATTCTCTAATAGCTAGATTAATCTTTCTATGTTGGAAATTAGATCATCCTAGCTACAACTTTGCTTAAAATAGTTTGTGGATTTCAACTATTCCTCAAATAAAGTTGAAAAGGTTTCACAGAACTAGAACAAAAAAAATTTTTTTAATTTGTATGGGGACACAAAAGACCCTGAATAACCAAATCAATCTTGAGAAAGAAAAACAGAACTGGAGGAGGAATCAGGCTCCCTGACTTCAGGCAACATTACAAAGATATAGTCATCAAAACAGTATGATACTGTCACAGAAAAGAAATATAGATTAGTGGAACAGGATAGAAAGCTCAGAAATAAACCCATGCTCCTATGATCAATTAATCTATGATAAATGAGGTAAGACTACACAAGGTTGGAAAGAGAATCTCTTCAACAAATGGTGCTGGGAAAACTGGACAGCTACAATTTTTTAAAAAATGAAATAAGATCATTCTTTAATGCTACACACAAAAAACAAGCTCAAAATGGACTGAAGACCAAATGTGAGACTGGACACTATAATACTCACAGAGGAAAACATAGGTGGAACACTCTCTCACACAAATTGCAGGGATGTCTTTCCTACCCGTTTTCCAGAATTATGGAAATGAAAACAAAAGTAAACAAATAAGGCCTATTTAAACTCAAAAGCTCTTGCGCAGCAAAGGAAAAAATTTAAAAATTGAAAGAGAACCCACAGATGAAGAGAAAACAATTGCAATGACGTGACCAACAAGGGATCAGCTTCCAAAATTTGCAAACAGCTCATGAGGTTTAATATCATCAAAACAAACAACTCAATCAAATAATGGGCAGAAGCCTTAAACTGACATTTCTTTCTCCAGAGAAGACATAGAGATGGCCAAGAGGCACATAAAAAGATGTTCAACATCACTAATTATTAGAGAAATGCAAGTCAAAACTGCAATGAGATATCACCTCACACCAGACAAAATAGTTATTATCAAAAAATCTGCAAACAATTAATACTGGAGAGGATGTGGGCAGAAGGGAACCCTCCTACAGTGTTGGTGGGAATGTAAATATTACAGCCGTTATGGAGAGCAATATGAAGTTTCCTTAAAAATATAAAACTAGAGCTCCCATATGACCCTGCACTCCCACCCCTGGGTGTATATCTGGAGAAAAACATGGTTTAAAAGGATACACCTTGTCCACTGTTCACTGCAGCACTTTTTATAATAGCCAGGACAAGGAAGCAACCTTAATGTCCATTGACAGAGGAATGGATAAAGATGTGGCACAATGGAATACAATGGAATATTATTCAGCCATTAAAAGAATGAAATAATGCCATTCTTAACAACATGGATGAATCTAGAGATTATATGCAGAATCTAAAAAAAAAAAAAAATCCAAATGAACTTATTTAAAAAGCAGAAACAGACAGAGAATGAACTTATGGTTTCCAGTGGGGAGGGAAGAGGGGAATGGATAGTTAGGGAGTTAGGGATGACACGTTCACAGTGCTATATTTAAAATGGGTAACCAACTAAGTCCTATTATATAGTACAAGGAACTCTGCTCAATGTTATGTGGCAACCTGGATGGGAGGTGAGTAAGTTAAAAATAAATAAATAAAACACTAACAAAAAGAAAAGGAAAAATGGGTCTCATATCAGTGATGTCAGATTCTGCCTTAAGAAACTAGGAAATTAAGACCAAACTAAAATATAGTAAGCAGAAAAAAAAAAAAAAGGAAATAGTCATGATCATAGTGAAATCCAATAATATAAAAAGTAGGAAGAAAATAAGGAAAATAGCACAAAAGGATGTTTTTAGTTTTTACCTTCAATATTAATAAAATTGATAGATCTCTAGTCAAATTGATCAGGGAAGAAGAGAGATGATACAATTTAATTCCATTATGTTCATATAGATTCTTGATGTTTCACTGCTTTTAAAGCACTGCCAACTTTTGACAAGAATAAGGTTTAAAGAATTATTTTATGACATCAGTTAAGTATCTATAATTGCACTGAGGAGTGAATCAACATAGGATAATTATCTGTGATAACAAAAGAACACATTCAGGTGTCACACACTAAATATAATGCCAGGCAAAACCATGAGCCCAAGTTAGAAAAGTAATAAACAGGTCAGATGTTTTTTTCATTGGCTACCCAGGTAGCTCAGATGGTAGAGAATCTGCCTACAATGCAGGAAACCTGGGTTTAATTCCTGGGTCAGGAAGATCCCCTGGGGGAGGGAATGGCAACTGACTCAGTGTTCTTGCCTGGAGAAGTCCATGGACAGAGAAGCCTGGCACGGGCTACAGTCCATGTGTTCGCAAAGAGTGGAACACTACTGAGCGACTAACACTTCACTTCTAATCATCTTGAGAGCAGCCAGAATCAGTAGAGCAAGTGGGGTCAGAGAATTTGAAATTTAGGCAGGAAAGGGAAAATATTAATGACCTATAGAATGATGAGAAAGACTATTCGAGTTAATGGAAGAGGTTTAAAGTGGGTGACGATTTGAAAATTTATTCTTAGATCTTACTTAATATCTGAAAATGTCTTGGATCGAAAAATCAGAGGAGAAAGGGAATCTGTGGTATTTGCCTGTGACAGAGAAGTAAGGTCTGACTGAGGGTTTTCTAAGATCTGACTGAAGTGAAGTGAAAGTCTTTCAGTCATGTCCAACTTGTGGTGACCCAAGGACGAAAGAGCAGATAAAATCAAGGAGGATCTTGGAATGCAGGAACAGAAAAACCAGACCCTTATTGTCCTTCCCTCCCCCCATGTTGTAACTATTAATGGAACAGTATAACCTGTCTCCCCTCCTACCCCATTGGGAGAAGGTATTTGCCCTCATCTTCCCCCACCCAGTGTACATGCTTCATCCAATCAGCAAATGACCCACATGACCCCTAGCCCCCTCCTTGTACGGTCGATATAAAAGTGAACTAAAGGACCCCTGTTCATCATTGGTTCTCCCTTGAGCTGGCCTGCGGTTCTAACAGCGTCTTCCACTCTAATAAACTTTATTTCCCTATCATATCTTCACTTTATTTCTGTCTCATGTCTGTAAATTCTTTTCCAACCCGCACCCAGATCATGCATGACACAACTCTTTGTAACTCCATGGACTGTATAGTCCACAGAATTCTCCAGGCCAGAATACTGGAGTGGGCAGCCCTTTCCCTTCTCCAGGGGATCTTCCCAACCCAGGGATCGAACTCAGGTCTCCCGCATTGCAGGCGGATTCTTTACCAGCTGAGTCACAAGGGAAGCCCAAATATGGCTGAGGAAAAAAATAAATTAAGCTTTTCTGATTATTCAACATAAAGTTCAACCTGTTTAATAAGCTGGTTTTACAAGCAATTTTGCCAAGGATTAAATCTGCAGGAGAAATAATTGACACAGGGAAGCAGTCTTTTTTTTTTTAAATGAGTAAAATTGCTTTACAATTGAGAGGGTAACATGCAGGAAGGCCAGGGGGTCTCCAAACAGAGGAAATAGGCTGCAAGTGTCAGACATTTTTATCTCTCTCTTAAGCAGCAGGAGGAAACGAACAAGTGTTAGATTTTTTTCCCCTTCTCTATACAAATTTTAAAAGAGGTTTCTCTTAAAATTCTGTGTTGCCATGATGACACCTGGCTCCACCTGAATATAACTTTTCTCAAACCTTGAGCTAACCAATGTGTTTGTCTTTTGGAAATGTTTGTCTTAAGCTATGTTAATGAACTATGCATTTACCCTAGATTCTGTCTTCAAGTCGGTTCTGCCTAAGGCTCAGAACTGACTCGACAAACCGTCTGTTTTACTCATACGTTGTTCTCCTAATCTATGTTGGAAAGTGAAGTCACTCACTCATGCCCGACTCTTTGGGACCCCATGGACTGTAGCCTACCAGGCTTCTCCGTCCATGGGATTTTCCAGGCAAGAGTACCGGAGTGGGTGCCTTTTCCTTCTCCAAGGGATCTTCCCGACCATGGGATCAAACCCAGGTCTCCTGCATTACAGGCAGATGCTTTACCCTCTGAGCCACCAGTGAAGCCTAATCTATGTTAATAAAACTATATATTTATGGGGAAACCTGCCTTTCTTCAAGATTCATGTCAATTGTTTTATGTCCTGGGATGACTCACCTGGTGCCAATATTATCTCAAAATGCATGTTGTGGGTGAAGGGCCTGGTGCCACTCTGAATTTTGAGACATCTCCTTTCTATAACTAGCAGACTGCTAGTAGCTGTATACTCTTGCCTGGAAAATCCCATGGATGGAGGAACCTGGTAGGCTGTGGTCCATGGGGTCACAAAGAGTCGGGCATGACTGAGCGATTTCACTTTCACTTTTCACTTTCATGCATTGGAGAAGGAAATGGCAACCCACTCCAGTGTTCTTGCCTGGAGAATCCCAGGGACGGGAGAGCCTGGTGGGCTGCCATCTATGGGGTTGCATAGAGTCGGACACGACTGAAGTGACTTAGCAGCAGCCGCTGTAAAACATCTGACTAAAGACTAACGGGGGGCACTCTTTCTGCCCCCCTCTGATGTCTATGACAGAAACTTTCTCTCTTTTATACTTTAATAAAACTTTATTACACAAAAGCTCTGAGCAATCAAGCCTCGTCTCTGGCTCCGGATTGAATTCTTCTCCTCCGAGGCCAAGAATTCTGGTGTCTTTCGTGGTTAGCAGCAACATCTCACAATGTTGTGTTAGTTTCTGTTGTATAGTGAAGTGAATCAGAAACGTGTATACCTATATCCCCTCCCTATTGGTTCTCCCTCCCACCCATCCCCCATCCCATGCATTTAGGTCTTCACAGAGCACCGAGCTGAGTTTCCTGTAAATGAGGCTGAAGTATCACCTTTCACAGCCAAGAATCTAATGTTATTACACCAGGAAGGACAACATCTCCTTTAGATTCAGAATGTGACAAAGCATGTGTTGTTTACTTTCAGGAACTGGTTTATCCCCTTGTCTAAGAGATAGCATCTTTTTTTTTTCTTTCTTTCTCTTTCTAGTGGCCATTATATTACATTCTTATTCAGCACCCCTATATGTGAAATCTAGAAAAATGGTACTGTTGCAGGAAGGGGAGGGAAGGCAGACCATTTGCAGGGCCCGAAACTGGGCTCTTGTCTAACACTTGGAAATGAATTGTCCGAGGAGACACATGAGCTGACAAAGCAAGAGATTTTATTGGGAAAGGGCACCTGGGTGGAGAGCAGTAGGGTAAGGGAACCCAGGAGAACTGCTCTGCCACATGGCTTGCAGTCCCAGATTTTATGGTGATGGGATTAGTTTCCGGGTTGTCTTTAGCCAATCATTCTGACTCAGAGTCCTTCCTGGTGGTGCACACCTTGTTCAGCCAAGATGGATGCCAGAGAGAAGGATTCTGGGAGGTAGTCGGACATGTGGTGTCTCCTTTTGACCTTTCCCGAACTCTTCTGGTTGGTGGTGGCTTATTAGTTCTGTGTTCCTTAGCAGGATCTCCTGTTGTAAAAGAACTCATGCAAATGGTTAGTATGGTGTCTGGTCAGGGTGGGTGGTTTCAATCAGTGTGCTTCCCCTAACAACACAGATGAACTTATTGCAAAGCAGAAATAGAAACACAGATGTAAAGAACAAACTTATGGACCCCTAAGATGGAAGGGGAAATGGGATGAATTGGGAGATTGGGACTGACATAAACACCCTACAAGGTATAAAGCAGGTAACTAATGAGAACCTACTGTATAGCACAGGGAACTCTACTCTTTGCTGTGTGGTCACCTAAATAGGAAGGAAATGTAAAAAAGAGGGGATACATGCATATGTATAACTCATTCACTTTGATGTACAACAGAAACTAACACACATTGTAAGCAACTCTATTCCAACAATATTTTTTAAGAAATAAAAATAAGTGTTGAGTAAAGAAATAAAAAAATTATAAATTGAAGGAATGCTATTGGTAATTGCCTCCCAAGAGCTCCTGAAAATATTCTCTACAAATGAGATGAATACGTAAAGCCTGTTTAAATGTATTATTCCATTTAAGTACTTTTTTCCTTCTGCTACTGACAGTATTTTTAGAAAAAAGTACCACTTTGTTTCTTTTCCTCTGAAATTTCAAACATGTTCTTTAGGAAACTCATTGAACTGTTAAGCTTTAACTATCACCTGTTCTACTGTTCTCTTGAAGGAGGAAACAGACAGAACAGGCTCCATCTTGAAAGTAGGACTCCATCTTGGGCCGGACTGTGGACTTTGAGCTATATGCCCAGTATCTATGGAAACAACATACCAACTGGAAAACCAGACCTATTGGTACTTGTTCATTGTTAACTACCTAGGTTTAAGGCATATGAATCACAGGTTAACTTTGACTGTATCTTTCTTTTCCTTTGTTCAGACTAGTTTCAGGGAATTTGGGGAGGTGGGTTTGGGCACACATACTTAGAGGATATAAGGTTTTCACAAAAACTGGTCAGGGTCCTTGGCTAAGAGGAAACTCTGCCTTGGGCCCACCGGTGTAATAAACTCACTCCACTATCTGTATTGTCCTTCTGAGTGAGTTTGTTTCCTGGAACACATGGCTACAACACTCTCAAATAAATTCTCTTAGTAATGACATATATTGATTGCCAAGCTAAATGATATTTTCCAAAACAAAATTTTCTTCACTTAGGAATAATAAATATCTTTATTTTAAATTCCTTTAGCTCATTAAATATTTTCACTTAAAAAATGAAACTCTAATGTCAGAGAAGCTATCATTTGATAGTCCCTTTTCTCTCTCCATTCAACTTCAGCATCAATGACACATTTCCCCAAAGTCACAACTTATAATCATGCCTTCTGTGCAAATATAAGCATGTGCACTATGGAAACATAATTTTAAGATGTGTAATAACTTTCCAAAAACACTATTTCCAACCAAATCATCAGTAACAGTTAATCTTCTATGTGAAATTTCTGGTATTGGGAGTTTTAAGGAGCAATGAAATAGAATCTATATTTACAATATTTTTTATATAGCTCTTGATATTTCCCCTATACTTCTGTGTTAAATGCATGAATTGTCAAGTAATTTATATACCCTTGAATACAAAGAACCTGCAGTGAGCTGATTCATTCTTAAGTGGCCCAGAGGATTTCTGACCTCTGGTGTACAATACCCTCTTCCTAAGTTTAAATGGGACCTTCCAGTGTAAGAGAGAATGCTCTTGGATGAGATGATGCTATTACCAAAAGTGAAGCGATCTGAGACTTCCCAGGTAGTCCAGTGGCCAACACTCTGGGCTCCCAATGCAGGGGGGCCATGTTTCATCCCTGGTCTGGGAACTATATTCCACATGCCACAACTAAGGGGCTTCCCCAGTGGCTCAGCAAAAAAGAATCTGCCTGCAGTGCAGGAGCCACAAGAGTCATGGGTTTGATTCTAGGGTTGGGAAGATCCCCTGGAGGAAGGAATGGCCACCCACTCCAGTATTCTGGCCTGGAGAGTCCCATGGACAGAGGAGCCTGGCACGTTATAGTCCATGGGGTTGCACAGAGTTGAGCACAGCTGAAACGACTGAGCACAGCACAGCACATATTATATTTACAGAGAAATATAAATATCAGTTCAGTTCGGTTCAATCACTCAGTCACGTCTGACTCTTTGCTACCCCATGGACTGCAGCACGCCAGGCTTCCTTGTCTATCACCAACATCATTATCTAATTTTGAAACATTTTCACATCCCCAAAGGAATTCTTTCCCAATTAGCAATTACTCTCTATTCCCCCTTCCCCATAAAATATGGCAATCACTGGTTAGCTTTTTATCTATATGGATTTCTCAATTTGGGTATTCCATATAAATGGAATCATTTTGGTATAGCTTTTTGTGATAGGCTCCTTTCATTTACTATAATATTTTCAAGGTTTATCTGTATTTTAGGATGTATCAATGCTACATTTCCTACCTTTTCCTTTGTATTCCTCAATAACATTCTACTGTATGGGTGTCCTATATTTTGTACATTCATTAATCAATAACATTTGAATGAAGAAGGTGCAATGGTGAAACTCCTGGTCCGCGTAGTCTGAAATCCTGAAAATCAGAAGCACAAATGCGCTCCTAAGGGCAAGAGAAGATGGATTTCCCAACTCAAACAGTGACAATGAATTTCCCTTTCCTCCAGCTTTTTGTTTTATTCAGAACCTCCACAGACTGGATGATGCCCACCCTCACTGGTAAGGGAAGTCTATTTTACTTAGGCTGCTGATTCAAATGCTAGTCTTTTCCAGAGACACTCTCACAGACAGACGCACCAGAAATAATGTTTTGCCAGCTAAGTGGGCATTCCTTGGCTCAATCAAATTGGTAAGTAAAGTTAATCATCATCACATTAACTATTTTGTTCACTGTTGTATTCTCATCACCTGAAGCTTAAGATGCCTGGAATACGCTAATTGCAGCAGTCAAAGATGGATCCATGTAATAGTCACTATTTTCATGTGACTAGGAAATATCATGACACAAATAGCAAAAGTTGTGAGCTAACAGGAAGAGCAAATAGTGGTTATGAAGGTCTTGCCAAAGCATTTGAGGGACTGATTCAATTCCACAAAATGCTTGTTTAACTTAGGGATGGCTGAACTAATACTGTGAACTAGTGACAAAACTAGTCATTGATTGTTCTACCTATGAATAAAATCAACTGCATGAAGTAGAAATATCAGAAAGCTAGGGAAGTAGTTTGACTCATTAAGTATGGACACAGTAATTTGAAAATAAAACTGAAACCTAGAATAGAAATTTTACCTACCTAACCTAATTTGGCTACCTGGTTAATTACTAATTTAAAGTGTGAGAGTCAGATAAACCCAGAACAGTAAAAAACAGATTTTTTTTTTTAGAAAATTAGGTTTGTGACGATAGAGTGACGCTGATACCATCATTGCCGTCTCTGCAGTTTGGGAGTTTCTTGCTACATTGCAGATAACAAAGTTGTGAGGAAATAGACTTAGCAGCAGCAGCAGCAGCAGGTGGCCAAGATGGTGTCTATCAGGCTCTCTCTCCCCAGGCTCTCATCGTCTCATGCCCTCTCGCTCCACATCCTTTGCATGGTTAGTAACAGCTGGGATCGCTTATAGCACTGCACATGCGCGCTACATTGTATGCGCTTGGCCACAGCCCACTTTTGGTCTGTAAACGTATAGTATATAAGCCCCACCTGAGATGCTCCTTTTGCCACAGTACCCGCCATTAGAGAATAAATGTGTCTACAGTTGCTTCTGCTCCTCGAGTTTTCTTCCAGCTTCCCGGCTCACACCTTGCCTACCTTGGGTTCAGCGAACAATATGAACAGCAAGACAAATGTATATAAGGAGGATCATATAAACTGGGTAAACTGGGTGTCCATGTTCTACTCTGATTCACTCAGATTCTTTCTTAGCTACACATGACAGTCTCTCATATCTTGTCCTGTTTTTTTTTTTTTTTTTAACCCAGAGAATTTTCTTTGGGCATTAGAGTTGCCTTCTTGCAAGCCCTGAAGGGTCTGGAAATTTTACCCACCTTCAACACACAACTTTTTTTGAAGCTAAGGACTAAGCTGTATGAGAAAAAAGCTCAACACATTGCATAAGGGAGGAAAGATTCTCAAGTGTAATTTATGCTCTAAAGTTCCATTTGGATCTGAGTCTGAGATTTCATCTGTAACTAAACGCTTGCCTGATTCCTTTTCTTTCTTCATCATGCTTCCCTCTACCCCCAAGCCTTATTGGTTTTTCCTGAGAGCACTTTCTTAAATAGTCACTTCTACCTGAATTCATGGCTTAGAATCTATTTTTATAGAAGCCAGTCTAAAACGCTTGGTACCAAGAATGGTCAGAGAAGCAGACCCTAACAATAGGATTGTGTGGTTGGATCACTCCCTGGTGGAATGGAAATGAGGAGCCAGTCACTGGTGAGATGTAGAGTGTCAACAGCCCTAAAAAATTACATGCTCCAGCCTAAAAAATTCTAGACTCTAGTGATTCCGATGGCAATAAATGTGCTGACTTAGCTATTGTACATATAAGGACTGTGGAACTAGTTTTTATGGGATGATTCTTATGTGTTGGAGAAAATGATAAACAACTGTTGGTTAATTACTAATTTAAAGTGTGAGAGTCAGATAAACTCCATCTAGTATTTAAATATGTCATTTGTAGCATTAAGAAAATATAGCTGAAGACTAGGCACAGAATTTAATGTAAGAGTGAATTTCATGTAAGAGTGTAAGAATTTGATGTAAGAACTTAATGTAAGAGTAAAATTTGCATTTAAAGAAAACTGGGCTTCCCAGGTGGGTGGCACAGTAGTAAAGAATCTGCCTGCCAATACAGGAGGTGCAGAAGCTGCATGTTCAATCCCTGGGTCAGGAAGATCCCCTGGAGTAGGAAATGACTACCCACTCCAGTACTCTTGCCTAGAGAATCGAATGGACAGAGACCCTGGGAGGCTACAGTTCATGGGTTTGCAAAGAGTCAGACATGACCGAGTACTATGAAGCAGAGCAGCAAAGAAGGCTGATTTAAAAACACGGCCAGGTCTCCAACATCAAAATCAGTGTCCTGATAATAAATTGGGATCATGAGACTGGCAGAGTGATTATATAAATAAATTCACCTGCATGCCCAGAAGCACAACCATCTGGGCCCGCAAAAGAAGCCCAGTTGTAGACATACCACAGAGTCAGGATGCACCACCAACAAAACTTTAATTTGGATATCGATACTAATGACATCATCAAGAAGGTTTATTACGCATGTACTGAGATTTTTCTGGAGAAAGTGGGGCAGTTCCAAAGAACGTTCCAAAATATGTTGGGAAAGAAGGGAAAAGAGACTGGCTTGGGGTTTCAATAGGGATTATGGGGTGGGGGTAGGGTGAGGCTTCCTTAAGATAGTTTGAATTTGCACCAGAACCAAACGAAGAAGCATCCGGAGTTTTGTAATAGATGGCTTATTTGTGAAGCAGACGGGAGCAGAGAGTGTGTAACTCCAAACTGTCAGTAAACATAAAAAATGGAGCCAGACTTTATCATACATACATTCTTAACTTTATTGTGGTTCTTCCCTGGTGGCTCAGACAGTAAAGAATCCACCTGTCAAGCAAGAGATATGGGTTTGGATCCCTGGGTCAGGAAATTCCCCTGGAGAAGGCAATGGCAACCCACTCAGTATTCCTGCCTGGGAAATCCCATAGACGGAGGAGCCTAATGGGCTACAGGCTGTGGGGTTGCAAAGACTAAATGACAACTTTATTATAGCAAATTTCTCCCCACAATTACTTGAATATTATGCTAAAGAAGTTGCCATTTATTTTTTCTTTTACAATCAGATTAACTACCTTCCTGGCCACCAAACCAAAAACAAGGGCCAAGTCTCAATGTAATCAAGAGTTAAACCTGATAAATAAGGAAAGCAGCTTTTCACTGAAGGAATTGCAGGCCCTGGATAATATATATACAGGAAGGAACAAGGTAAGTGTACATGCATACAGATTTTTGAGATGTTGAATCAAAAGAAGTAGAATATCAATCTGAATGCAGTAGGTGAAACTTGAGGGCATTATGTGAAGTGAAATAAATCAGAGAATGACAAACATGATGTCATTTAAATGAGGCTTGGAGGGAAGAGGGTGTGTATGTGCTCAGTCATGTCCAACTCTCTGTGACCCCACTGACAGTAGCCCACCAGGCTCCTTTGTCCACGGAATTTTCCAGGCAAGAATACTGGAGCAGATTGCCATTTCCTGCTCCAGGGGATCTTCCCAACACAGGATAGAACCTGCATCTCTTGTGCTGCCTGCATTGGCAGGCAGATTCTTTACCACTGAGCCACCTGGGAAGCCCAGGATGGAGGTAGGGGAGCAAATGTAAAAATGGTCTGAAGGTACAAATTTCAAGTTAGGTAAATTCTGAGGATGTAATATTTGTATGATGACTATAGTTAATAATATAGTATTAGTTGTTTCGAAGGTGCCAAGAGTAGATCTTGAAAATTCTCATCACAGGAAAAACTGTATAGTTATGTGTGGTGTTAGATGTTGGCTGAACTTACTGTGGTGATCATTTTGCAATATACAATGTATCAAATCATTATGTAGTACACCTGAAATTAATATAATGTTATATGTGAATTACATCTCAATAACAAAGAATATCAATCTGAATAAGGAAGAATTTGTTGACATGCAGCTACTCTGCCATGACTCAGGAGTTCATAATAAATTACTGAGACAGTACTTAGATGCTCAGAAAAAAAGGGCCCACATTAAATAATGAAACAAAACCTACTATATGACCCACCAATCCCCCCTACTGGGCATATGTCCTGAGAAAAACCACAATTCAAAAAGACACATGTACCCTAATGTTCATTGCAGCAATATTTATGACAACCAGGACATGCAAGCAACCTAGATGTCCATCAACAGATGAATAAAGAAATTGTGGTACATTTATACAATGAAATATTAGCCATAAAAAGAAATTTGAGTCAACTGTAGTGAGGTGGATGAACCTAGAGCTTCTTATACAGAGTGAAGTAAATCAAAAAGTATCATATATATTAATGTATATATATATGGAATCTAGAAAAATGGTACTGATGAACCTAGTAGAGAGCCAACTTGTGGAAACAGCTGGGGAATAAGAAGGTGGGACAAACTGAGAAAGTAGCATTAACAAAGATACACTATTATGTGTAAAACAGTTAGTGGGAAGCTGCTAAATAACACAGGGAGCCCAGCTTGGTGCTCTGTGATGGCCTAGATGGATGGGAAGGGCCTATGGGAGACAGGCTCAGGGGGAAGGGATATATATATATCTAATTATGACTGATTTGCATTGTTGTACAGCAGAAACCAACACAAAATTGTAAAGCAATTTTCTACCAATTAAGAAATTAAAAATAATGAAACAGTTTCCAAATAGAATGTGGAAGAAGGAAACAAATGTATCAGCAACGGAGTCACATTAAATGAATTTATTATGTAAGGTTAGAAATCCTACCAACTACCTTGTTTACTCTGCACTTCATCACTCTAAACATTTTTGTAAGTAAACCAACAGGAAAAGAAAGACAAAAATAGTTGTGAGTATTGGTCTGGATAATTAACACTGGGTATCATGAAGAAATAGGGTTGCTGCTGTATAATTAGGAGAAGAATATCTTTGGCAATCTGATTATTTACTGGGGCATCTGAGTATGCTAAAGCCCAGTTTTATCAGTGAATGGGCAATTGCAGCAAAAATGAGTAGGTAAAATCATGGCAACTGGGGCTTTGACTTCTATAATAGAAATTCTATATAACCCTCCAGTGAAGACCCCAAAATGTGCGGAAGTACAACTGTAGGGTCAGGAGACTCCTAATAGATAGTAGAATGTGGAGACAATAAGTATTAATTAAATCCTCAATGAATTGTATCTGTTAAGACCCTAGCTTATTTCACTAACTACTCAGATATTTTCTCCAGCATTGTGGCTAGTTAGAATTTAAGGGAGCTATGTCAGCATAAAGTTAATGTAAAGTGAGATATAAGAGGATTTGAGAATAGAAATGGGTCATCTATAGGGTTTCTTCTGATCAGTACTGACAGGAACACAAATTTCTCACCCCTGGTCCAACTGCTTTGAATAACAAATGCTATATGAGAACAGACTGTCTGGTTTACATACCTGAGATCCTACTGAACAGTGGTGTCTTGCCTGCTGCTACTGCTAAGTCACTTCAGTCGTGTCCGACTCTGTGCGACCCCATAGACGGAAGCCCACCAGGCTCCCCCTTCCCTGGGATTCTCCAGGCAAGAACACTGGAGTGGGTTGCCATTTTCTTCTCCAATGTGTGAAAGTGAAAAGTGAAAGTGAAGTCGCCCTTCAATTCCTTTTATGGTTTTGAGCACCCATGTTCCAGCTTCCATACCCACAAGCCTTCTACTTGTGAATTTTTTGCCTTTTATCACTGAAATTATTGTATGGAGAGTTAGGAGTGGCAGAGTTTTAAGCCTTACCCTAACACCATATTTTGTATTTTTTGGATTAGATTTCTTCTCTGTGGTTGGTTAAAATTTATATAGTCAAGCTCCTAATAATTAACTGGGACTTCCCTGGTGGTCCAGTAGTTAAGACATCACCTTCAATGCAGTTGTTACAGGTTTGATCCCTGATCAGAAGCTAAGATCCTACATGCCATACAGTAAAAAAATAATGTAGCAAATTCAATAGAGACTTTAAAAAAATGATCCACATCAAAAAGATCTTCGAAAAAAAAAAGTGCCTAAGCAGAAAGAGGGCTTCTCAGGTGGTGCAAGTGATAAAGAAACCACCTGCTAATGCAGAAGACCCTGGGTTGGGAAGATCCTCTGGAGGAAGGCATGGCAACCCACTCAAGTATTCTTGCCTGGAGAATCCCATAGAGAGAAGAGCCTGGCAGGTTACAGTGCATAGGATCCTAAAGAGTTAGAGACAACTGAAGCGACTTAGCACACACAAGAAGTAATTCATTGAGAGTAGGGGTTCAGCTCTTTTGCCGCCATGTAGAAACAACTCTGAGAAGACATGTATGTTCCAGAGCATGAATGTTCATATCCAACCAACTCTCAAGATGCAAATGATAACCCTGTATACGAGACAGCAAAAGAGACACAGATGTATAGAACAGTCTTTGGGACTCTGTGGGAGAGGGTGAGGGTGGGATGATTTTGGAGAATGGCATTGAAACACGTATGTTGTCATATGTGAAACGAATCACTAGTTCAGGGTCAATGCATGTTATAGGATGCTCGGGGCTGGCGTGCGGGGATGACCCAGAGGGAGGATAGAGGGAGGAGGGAGGTGGGAGGGGGGTTCAGGAGGAGGAATTTATGTGAACCCAGGGCGAATTCATGTCAATGTATGGCAAAACCAACCAATATAATATTGTAAAATAATTTGCCTCCAATAAAAAATAAATTAATTACCAAAAAAAAAAAAAAGTGCCCTGTGATATCAAGGCAAGAGTTTCTGTTCCATCACAGATACCATGGGCCAGATTCACACCAGCACTAATCAAAACAGAGTTTACCATTACCCTCTCAAAACTCTTGTGTTCTTGCTCTTCCAAATTAGGAGAAACTTAGAAGGTGAAAGAATATTAGGCAAAGTGGTTGAGCACTTTGGAATACATATATATATACACACACACACACACAAATCTCCCTTTCTCACTGCCAACCCCTTGAAAAAATGGATCATGATGGATTATGAGAAAATATGAACTGAATCTGAGTTTTTATAATAAATTTTATAATAAATTTTCCTATACTATTTCATATCTGAAAACGTAATTGTTCTAATACCAGACTATAGCAAAGGAAGACATGAAATTGCAAGATATATTGTCCAGGACAGATAAGACCAGAAGATGGTTTTGGAAAAGGATGTAAGAAGAAACAAAACATTTCCTGACTTGTCTGCATTGAATTCCATTTATACAAAGCATTGGTTAAACGAGTAATTTTGCCAAAGCTAGTATTTATTCAACTCTTACTTATTGCTTCATGTCTCCTTATTCTCCTTATTCTCTTTGCTGGCTTGTCTCTAAATAAAGAAATTAATATATTTGCCTAGACCCAGGATGCTGCTGGGGAAGAAAGGCAAACACTCTAAACTTATCCCTTTTGGACTGAATTCCTTTCATGGCTCATAGAATATTTTATATACAATCAAGCCCTCAATGCTTAATAAAGTGGCTATGTGCACTGAGTATTTGCCTCAGAGATTTCTTGAGAATCAGAGGAAATGTATATCTTTCATTTAGACTATATGTATTTTCTTTCTGTGAGTATTCCACATCAAGTATTTTTGAATTTTTTAGAAAACGTGTATATTCTTTCATTACACTCTTTGGAAATTTTAGATATATTCTACATGATATCATTGTGCTATGAAGATTTTTTTGTCAAATGTCTAAACACATGCTTCTAGTAATATATTCTGTATCTGGTGTAATGGCCTAAGATTGTCCCTCAAATCATCAAATATTCTCTTAAATGCAGTAATTTTCAAATATCTAATAAGTTTTTTCCTAATTTTTAATATTTTTCAGCCTATGATATTCCTCTTTTTTGTTTGTAGTCAGTGACACCATTATCTGCATTACCCACACACTCTCTGCGGACACAACACCAGATTAAGATACAAGCCAGTTAAAACTGTTGTGGTCATACTTTTCTCACCTAGATCTTCTAACTAGATCTACCAATGGTAATCCACCCATACAATGAAATTGTGTATTTGGAAATATATAGTAGTAATAATGTGAATAGTATGAAAGTGTTCGTCGTTTTGACTCTTTTGGAATCCCATGACTGTAGCCCGCCAAGATCCGCTGTTCATTGGATTTCCTAGGTAAGAATACTGGAGTGGGTTGCCATTCCCTTCTCCAGGGGATCTTCCCAACCCAGGGACTGAACCTGGGTCCCCTGCATTGCAGGCAGATTCTTTACCATCTAATAATAGTATATATTACATTTTATTTATTTGACCTTTGAAATTAGATCTCTAATGTGTTTCTGGATAATGCTTTGCAATGTTTGAAAGTTTATTTGCCTATAAGGATACACAAAACATCCAGATCTTTGTTTTTTATTGAAGTATAGTTGATTTACAGATTTATGTTAACTTCTGCTATACAGCAGTGATTGCTATACATACATGTACATGCTTTTAAAAATTCCTTCCTGTTATGATTTATCACAGGATAGTGAATATATTCCCCTGTGCTTTATACTAGGACCTTGTTTTATCCATAATAGTTCACACCTGTTAATCCCAAACTCCCAATCCATCTTTCCCCTACCTCCCATTCCCCTTGGCAATCACAGTTTTGTTCTCTGAGTCTGTTTCTGTTTTGTAGATAGGTTCATTTATGTCATATTTTAGATTTCATATATGATGTCATATGGTATTTGTCTATCTTCTTCTTAGTTCACTTAGTATGATAATCTCTAACTCCATCCATGGTGCTGCAAATGGGATTATTTTATTTTTATGACTGGGTAGTATTCTATTGTATATATATAACATTTTTTTTACCCATTCATCTCTTGATGGACATTTATATTGTTGCTTCCATGTCTTGGCTATTAGGAAGAGTGTTGCTATGAACATAGGGATGGATGTACCTTTTTGAACTATAGTTTTGTCCAGATATGTGCCCAAGAATGGGATTACTTGGTTATATGCCAACTGTAGCTTTTTTAAGAACCTCCATACTGTTTTCCATAGTTGCTATAACTTTCATGTCAACCAACAGTGTAACAGAGTTCCCTTTTTTCCACACACTCTCCAGCATTTGTTATTTGTTGACTCTTAAATGATGGCCAGTCTGATTGGTGTGATGTGGGACCTCTTGATTTGTGTTTCTTTCATAATTATTGATGTTGAACATCTTTTCATGTGCCTATTGGCTATCTGTATGCCTTTTTTGGAGAGCTGTCTATTTAGGTCTTCTGCCCATTTTCCAATTTAGTTATTTTGTTGTTGTTGGGCTTTATGAGATGTTTGTATATTTTGGAAGTTAAGCTCTTGTTTGTTGCATTATTTGCAAATAATTTTTCTCAGTCTGTAGGTTGTCTTTTCATTTTGTTTATGACTTTCTTTGCTATACAAAAGCTTATAAGTTTGATTATGTCCCATTTGTTTAGTTTCCCTTTTATTCCTATTGCTTCAAGAGACTGACCATCTTTATTATATGATCATATTACTCATTAGTTGAGCATTTTTCTTTTGGATTTCCTACATATTTCACTGATGAAAGAAATCAAAGACAACATAAACAAATGGAGAGATATTCCATGTTCCTGGGTAGGAAGAATCAATATTGTGAAAATGACTAAACTACCAAATGCAATCTACACATTCAGTGCGATCCCTATCAAATTACCAATGGCACAGAACTAGAACAAAAAATTTCATAATTCATATGGAAACACAAAGGACCCAAATAGCCAAAGCAGTCTTGAGAAAGAAGAATGGAGCTGGAGGAATCAACCTTCCTGATTTCGGATTATACTACAAAGCTACAGGCATTAAGACAGTATGGTACTTGCACAAACACAGAATTATAGATCAATGGAACAAGATAGAAAGCCCAGAAATAAACCCATGCACCTATGGGTACCTTATTTTTGACAAAGGAGGCAAGAATATGCAATGGGGCAAAGACAGTCTCTTCAATAAATGGTGCTGGGAAAACTGGACAGCTACATGTAATAGAATGAAATTAGAACACTTCCTAACACCATACACAAACATAAACTCAAAATGGTTTAAAGACCTAAATGTAAGACCAGAAACTATAAAACTCTTAGAAGAAAACATAGGCAGAACACTCGATGACATAAATCAAAGCAAGATCCTCTTGCTTTCACCCACCTCCTAGAGTAATGGAAATAAAAACAAATGTAAACAAGTGGGGCCTGATTAAACTTAAAAGCTTTTGCACAGCAAATAAAACTATAAGCAAGGTGAAAAGACAGCCCTCAGAATGGGAGCAAATGAAACAACTGACCAAGGATTAATTTCCAAAATAGACAAGCAGCTCATACAACTCAATACCAAAGAAACAAACAATCCAAACAAAAAGTGGGAAAAAGACCTAAACAGACATTTCTCCAAAGAAGACATACAGATGGCTAACAAACACATGAAAGGATGCTCAACATTACTCATTATTAGAGAAATGCAAATCAAAACTGCAATGAGATATCACCTCACACCAGTCAGAATGATCATCATCAAAAAGTCTACAAACAGTAAATGCTGGAGAGGGCTTCCCTTGTAGCTCAGTCGGTAAAGAATCTGCCTGCAATGCAGGAGATCCAGGTTCGATTTCTGGGTTGGGAAGATCCCTCGAGAAGGAAATGGCAACCTACTCCAGTATTCTTGCTGGGGGAATCCCATGGACAGAGGATCCTGGCAAGCTCCAGTCTATGCGGTTGCAAGCATCAGACACGACTTGGTGACTAAAGAGAGAGAGAAATAGTGTGGAGAAAAGGGAATGCTCTTGCACTGTTGGTGTGAATGTAAATTGTTACAGCCACTATGGAAGACAGTATGGAGATTTCTGTAAAAAACTAGGAATAAAACCACCACATGACCCAACAATCCCACTCCTAGGCATATACCCTGAGAAAACCAAACTTGGAAAAGACACATGTATCCCATTGTTCATTGCAGTGCTATTTATAATAGCTAGAACATGGAAGCATTGACAGATGAGTGGATAAAGAGTTGTGGTACATATACACAATGGAATATTCCTCAGCCATGAAAAGGAAAGCGTTTGAGTTAGTTCTGATGAGGTGGATGAACCTAGAACCTATTATATAGAGAGAAGTGAGAAAGATAAATATCATATTCTAATGCATATATACGGAATCTAGAAAAATGGTACTGAAGAACTTATTTACAGGGCAGCAGTGGAGAAACAGACAGACATAGAGAACAGACTCACGGACGTGGGGAGAGGGGAGGAGAGGGTGAGGTGTATGGAAAGAGTAACATGGAAACTTGCATTACCATATGTAAAATAGATAGCCAATGGAAATTTGCTGTATGGCTCAGGAAACTCAAACAGGGGCTCTGTATCAATCTACAGGGGTGGGATGGGAGGGAGTTTCAAAAGGGAGGGGATATATGTATACCTATGGTTGATTCATGTTGAGGTTTGACAGAAAACAACAAAATTCTGTAAAGCAATTATCCTTCAATAAAAAAAAATTAAGCAAAAAAGATTCACTTAGCATCCATTATTTATACCAGGAATAAATATGCTATTATTTTTAAAATATAGTGACCCACTTTTTTTCATACCTCTATGAAGTGATGGATGGCTTCATTTTTATATCTGATTTCCTTACATGTTTACATATGTATTTCAGAACTCTAATTTTGCTCCATTGGGTAAAGTTTTCTGCTTGTATAACTATACCACAGTACATTTAGGAGTAAGGCTTTGATATATATTTTAGTAATAACAAGTCAGTTCTTTGTTTGCTAACTTTTCAAAGTTAATCTTTATCTGTTAAATTTCATGACAGCTCTTGCTATCTGGTAGTGTCAGTACTTTAGGTTAAAAAATGCGTTATCAAAATTGCCTTGGCTCATCCTTATCTATTTCCATTTCCACACATATTTTAGTTTTTATTCGTTTGGTTTTTGTTTTTCTATTTTTTGGCTATGCTGTGAGGCATGTGGGATCCTAGTCCTCTGACCAGGAATCAAACCCATGCCCCCTACAGTGGAAGTGTGGTCTTAACCACTGGACCATCAGGGAAGCCCCTCCATATATATTTTTGATTCAGCTTGTAATTTCAAATACCTGGCATTATTTTGATTGGAATTGCATTTTATCTGTGGATCAAATGATAGTTCATATTTTTATAATAGTTTGTCTTTGAATGCATAAGTATATGTTTTTATATAAGCATCTTCATAATTTTTTCATTAACCTTACCTCTAAATTATTCGTTATTTTTGGATACAATTGCAAATAAAATAATTTAATTTTTTGTTGAATTTATGTAAAATACATTTACTGGTTTTATACAGAGTTTATATATGGTGACCTTAACAAATGAATTTAAATCTAACAGTTTGTTTTTAGATTATTTGTATATTCTTCAAATAAAATTATGCCAACAGGACATAATCGTATTTTTTCATTGGACTCTTTCAGTTCAGTCACTCAGTCATGTCCAACTCTTTGCGACCCGACTCTTTGGCCCTTCCTATCTTTTAATTACTTTATTGAAATATAATTAACATATCATACAATTCACTCATTTAATGTGTACAGCTTAACAGCTTTGTTATGTTCACAGAGCTGTGTATCCATCACTACAATCATTTTTAGAACATTTCAATTAATCCCCCACAAAAACTGGCACAGTTTAGCTGTCATCCTCCACCAAATCTCCATTTCTCTAGTCCTAGGAAATCAGCTTTGTTTCTCTATAGATTTGTCTATTCTGGACATTTTGTATAAGTGGAGTAAGACAATATATGGCTTTTTCTTAATGGCATCTTTAGGTTGGCAACATATTTTCAAGTTTCACTCATGTTGTCACATGCATCATTTAGTTCACTTCAGTAGCTCAGTCATGTCTGACTCATTGCGACCCCATGGACTGCAGCATGCCAGGCTTCCCTGTCCATCACCAACTCCAGGAGTTTACTCAAACTCATGTCCATAGAGTCCGTGATGCCATCCAATCATCTCATCCTCTGTCGTCCTCTTCTCCTCCTGTCTTCAATCTTTCCCAGCATCAGGGTCTTTTCCAATGAGTCAGTTCTTCACATCAGGTGGCAAAGTATTGGAGTTTCAGCTTCAGCATCAGTCCTTCCAATGAATATTCAGGACTGATTTCCTTTAGGATGGACTGGTTGGATCTCCTTGCAGTCCAAGGGACTCTCAAGAGTCTTCTCCAACACCACAGTTCAAAAGCATCAGTTCTTCAGCGCTCAACATTCTTTATGGTCCAACTCTCACTTCCATATATGACCAATGGAAAAACCATAGCTTTGACTAGATATATCATTACCCCTTTCCTTTTTATTCCGGAATAATAGTGCATTATACTGGTATACAACATTTTATTTATCCATTCATCAGTTGACAAAAATTTAGATTGTTTTAATTTTTTGGCTATTATGATTAATACACATTTATGGATAGATTTCTTGCTTTTAGTTTTTATTATTTTCAGTCTGTTTGCATTGTTGCTGGTGTTTTACTTATAGCTTTTTAAATTAATTTTTACTGGAGTATAGTTGCTTTACAATGTTGTGATAGTTCCTACTATACAGAAAAATGAATCAGCCATGCATATACATATGTTCCCTTCCTTTTAAACTTCCTTCCCATTCGGGTCACCACAGTATATTAACCCCAGTTCCTTGTGCTGTCCTTGAAAAAGCATTACTTAATTCAAGGTCATAATTTTCACCTATGTTTCCTTCTAAGAGTTTTAATTTTAGCTCCTACATTTAGGTATTTGATCAATTTTGAGTTTGTATTTTTATATGGTATAGTTAGGGGTCCAACTTCTTTATTTGCATATGGGCATTCAGTTGTCTACTCAAGTACTTTTGCCTGGAAAATTCCATGGGCAGAGGAACCTGGTGGGTGACAGTTCATAGGTTGCAAAGAGTAGGACACAGCTGAGCACTCACACACATTCAATTGTCCCTGCATTATTTGCTGAACGACTATCGTTTTCCAATTTGTCTTGTCCTTTTCAAAAAGCAACTGGCAATAAATATGAGCGTTCATGTCTGGACTCTTCATTTTCATTTAATTGATTTGTATGTCTATTCTTATGCCAGTATCATATTATTTTGATTACTTTGTTGTTGTGGTTCAGTCACTAAGTTGTGTCTGACTCTTTGCAACCCCATGGGCTAAAGCATGCCAGGCTCACCTGTCCTTCAGTATCTCCAAGAGTTTGCTCAAATTCATGTCCATTGAGTCAGTGATGCTATCTAACCATCTCATTCTCTGCTGTCCTTGTCTCCTTTTGCCGTCAATCTTTCCCAGCATTAGGGCCTTTTCCAATGAGTCAGTTGTTCATTTCAAGTGGTCAAAGTATTGGAACTTCAGCATCAGCCCTTCCAATGAATTTTCA
Source organism: Moschus berezovskii (assembly GCF_049115385.1). Classification (NCBI taxonomy): domain Eukaryota; kingdom Metazoa; phylum Chordata; class Mammalia; order Artiodactyla; family Moschidae; genus Moschus; species Moschus berezovskii. The sequence continues at coordinate 51,563,884 of NC_142475.1, forward strand.
GGGTTGACTTCCTTTAGGATTGACTAGTTTGATTTCCTTGTAGACCAAGGGACTGTCAAGCGTCTTCTCCAGAACCAAAATTCAAAAGCATCCATTCGTTAGCACTCAGTCTTCTTTCGGTCCAGCTCTCACATCCATACATGACTACTGGCAAAGCCATAGCTTTGACTATATGGACCTTTGTTGGGAAGGTGATATCTCTGTTTTTTAATACTCTAGACTTCCCAGGTGGCACTAGTGTTAAAGAACCCACTTCCTAATCAGGAGATGTAAGAGTCTTGGGTTCAATTTCTGGGTCAGGAGGATCCCCTGGAGAAGGAAATGGCAATCTACTCTGGTATTCTTGCCTCAGAAATCCCATGTACAGAGGAACCTGGTGGGCTACAGCCTATGGGATCACAAAGAGTCAGACACAACTGAAGCATCTTAGCAGCATGTTTGTAGCAGCAGCACAGGTTCGTCAGTCCAGACTCCTTCCATTTTATGCCCCTAGCAGTATTTATTCTTAATCATGACATTTGTCCCTGACATATTATGAAAGTATACATTTACTTACTATCTGTCTTCTCTTTGTAGAAGGCAAATTCTTGAGAAGAGGCGCTTTATGTTGTTCACTTTTGGATTTATACTGTCTAGTGGTTAAAGAGGTGCTAAAAGTTTATTGATAGTTGGAAGCAATTTTTTTTAGGTGCACGCATACTTTGGAGATATTGCAGGTTTAGTTCCAGACCACTGGAATAAAGCAAATCTTGCAAATTTTCATTTCTCTAGGATAAATATCCAAGTGAAGTTCTAAGTCTTATTTTAAGTGTATATTTACCTTTATAAAAAATGCCAAACTAATTCCAGACTAGTTGTAGCCATTTTACATTCTCATCAGTAATGTATAAGAGATCTGGTTGCCCTGTACCCTTTCCAGCATTTACTATTGTCAATATATGTTTTCTATTTGATTTGGTGGATTTATTTACATTTCTATAATAACTAATGATTTTGATCATTTTTATATGTGCTATGTGCCATTTATCCATCTTCTTAAATGAAATGTCAAAGACTTTCTCATTTTCTATTTGGATTATTTGCTTTCTTAGCATTTTCATCATATATTCTGTATGCAAATCTTTACAGATGCAATTAGAAACTATTTTCTTAGTCTGTGGCTTGAATTTTAATCTTCATCATATAGACATTTACAGAGAAAATTTTTTAATTTTAATAGTTTGTGTTTTTTCCCCATTTATGGCTATCCCTCTGTTATTTTGTTTAAGAACATTTGCCTAACCCTAGGTTAAAAACACATTCTATGTCTTCTTCTAAAATCATTATAATTTTAAGATGTGTGACCATTTATGGGTTAATTCTGCATAATGTGTGAAGTAAAATAGTTTTGTGCAGGCAAATCAATTGTTCAGAGAAATTAGAAGTTTGGGAGATCATAAAAAAAAAAATGACAGAAAGCAATCTGTGAGGTACAGAACTAAGATATTGGCAGTGTATAGTGTGTGAAATGTTCAGTTCATCAAGTTGGCAAACTATAGCTGAGAATATAGCATTTTGTTGCACTCTGAGGATGAATTACATTGAAATCATTCAAAACTTCTGTACCAAACAATCAAAGAATATCATTTCCTAAGCAATGGATTTTGGTAGGCATCAGACCAAAAGAAGAAATTCAACTGAGATTCTGAAAAGCTAATAGTTCTCCTTCAGATTAAATTACACCCGATGAGCATCTGTAGGTGTATGGTGAGAACTCAAAGAATTTATCATTAATCTCATATCTGAGATTGAATGTATTCAAATCAGTGGTTCCTTTGGACAAGTTCTAGTCTTCTCAACGGAGTGAATTCTTCGAGTGCTCAGTTCCAACAATAGATGTATTCCTGCCTCATGAAGTAAAATGCAGTCCCTTTACAAATCAGAGGAAAACATATGGTCATTTTTTATTCATTTGTCTTATCCAGCATCTAAATCTTTTCTACATTAAGGAAAGAGCCCAATTCTCACTCCCCACACTCACTGTGAGCCTTAAAAAGGGACAAAAGATACCACATGTTATAGAATATTAAAATGTAGGGTGCTTCTTTCCCAAGCCACACTCACGGATAGGTCTCTGTTCCTTCCAATCAAATACAATTATCTGGAACTTAAATGGTATCTACACATTCAGGCAGCAAAAACAAACAAAAAAACCCATTACTGGTGGAACAAAAACAATAGTGTTCTCCATAAGGAACTGGTTGCCAGGCAGAGGGACAGGATATTCAGTCAAATCTTGATAGGAAGGCAGATATTATTTGTGATCATGGAATGAGAGTGTGGTTAATTAATGTGGAGAAAAAGTTTTACATGAAGGCAAACATCTTGCTATAGGAAGAATTAATTAGATTAAATGTAACAGCTTTAATAGTTAGGACAGGCTGTAATTATCTACCTTGGTCAATTTTGACTTTTTTAACAGACACAATTGGGGTATTACAATAAAGACAACCTCAAGATTACTAGGCTTTGCCCTTCAACAAAGAACCATTCTCAGCTCTTGAGTTTAGTGATTTAATTCTAAAAATCTCATGCAAGAGCGACTTTTGGAGAAGGAAATGGCAACCCACTCCAGTATTCTTGCCAGGGACGGAGGAGCTTGGCGGGCTGCTGTCTATGGAGTCGGACACAACTGAAGCGACTTGGCGGCAGCAACAGAGCGACTATAGTCCTAAATTCACTCTGATTATGTTATTTTCTTCCAGTACAGAGTTAGCCCTTCCTATTTGCAGATTTTGCATCTGCAGATTCAACCTAACTGCAGATAAAAAGTAATTTTAAAGTTCCAGAAACTTCCAAAAGCAAAATTTGAACTTGCCATGTGTCAGCAACTTTAAATAGCATAAATACTGTAATAGGTGTTAGAAACAATCTATAGATGCTCTAAAGCAATCTATAGTTCTCTAACTCTGGAATCTAATACCTGATGATCTGCGGTAGAGCTGATGTAATAATAATAATAGAAATACACAATAAACATAATGCACTTGAATCATCTTGTAACCATCTGCCCCCTATCTGTGGAAAATCTGTCCTCCATGAAACTGGTCCCTAGTGCCAAAATGGTTGTGGACTGCTGCTTTAAAGTATAGTCATCTTTATATTATGGACATGCGAAGGTTATATATAAATACTACGTCATTGTATACAATACCTTAGCATCCTTAGATTTTGTTATCTACAGTAGGTGCTGAAACTAATCCACAGAGGACACCAAGGGACAACTGTACATACCTCATATTACATTCTTACATGTATTCTCAGTTTGCTGCAAATGTAATTGGACAGAGTTGTGCAATTATTTGCCATGTGTAGCTTTTCCTCATGAAATAGACAAGCTTGCAACTCTAGGGTTTGCTGAGGTCTGACTCTAGGAAAAGATCTGTAACCTATGTAGGGGATACCAGCTGTGTAGAAACTCATTATTTTGATTGGAAAACTCAATATTTTTATGACATATTCCCCACTCTTAAAAATATCTATAATTCAAATCAAAATCTCAACAATTACTTCTAGAGACTGGCAAGCAGGTCATCAGTTCCGTTCAGTCGCTCAGTTGTGTCCGACTCTCCGCGACCGCATGAATCACAGCACGCCAGGCCTCCCTGTCCATCACCAACTCCCGGAGTTCATTACCTAGAATAACCACAAAAAAATCTTGAAAAGGAAAGAAAAATGGAAAGTGAAGATTTACATTACCTGTATCAATCAGGGTTCGACTCTAGGATTATCATGGCAGATAATAAAAGTTAGGTTTAGCGTTTTCCTACTTCCTGTCTGATGAGACTGTATAGTCTTTGCTGAAAAATCAGAGACTAGTCATACCTGAGGTGAGGGTTATAGACTGAATGTTTGTGTCCCCGCAAAATTCACAGGTTGAAATCCTAACCTCATTGTGATGGTATAAGGAGGTGAGGCTTTTGGGAGTCATAAGGATGGAACCCTCCTGAATGGTATTAACACCGTTGCTGCTGCTGCTGCTGCTGCTGCTGCTGCTAAGTCACTTCAGTCGTGTCCGACTCTGTGTGACCCCATAGACGGAAGCCCACTGGGCTCCCCCTTCCCTGGGATTCTCCAGGCAAGAACACTGGAGTGGGTTGCCATAAAAAATTACCTCTTTCCCTTCCATTCTGTGAGGACAATGAGAACGCTCTTAGCAGACACCAAATCAAGGCTGGTGCCTTGATCTTGGAATTCCCAACCTCCAGAACTGTGATAAATGTGACTTAAGTCACTCATTCTATAGCAGCCACAAAAGAGTAAGACAATAAGGAAATATCGGTAATTTTCAGCAGTATGTTGTCATTTAAGCGGAGCTTTCCAATGAAAGCTGGCATCAACTGCCAGCAGTGTGAATGAGTTGCAGTAGATAAAATTATTATTGTGTATTTTGTGTTTTATGTGCCAAGTTAAATTCATTTAAAAATATTTTGGGACATAGAAATGTGATTGATTTGTTTTTATTTTTTACTATGACTATCATTTTCTTTTTTTTTTTTTAGTTCTAGTTATTTGTTATATTGTTCATTCCTCCGGGTGTTCTATATAAATAATCAGGTTTTTTCCCTTTTGGTCTTTATGCCACTCATTTTCAGTTCAGTTCAGTCGCTCAGTCGAGTCCGACTCTCCGCAACCCCATGAATCACAGCACGCCAGGCCTCCCTGTCCATCACCAACTCCCGGAGTTCACTCAAACTCATGTCCACAGAGTCGGTGATGCCATCCAGCCATCTCATTCTCGGTCGTCCCCTTCTCCTCCCGCCCCCAACCTTTCCCAGCATCAGAGTCTTTTCCAGTGAGTCAACTCGTCGCATGAGGTGGCCAAAGTATTGCAGTTTCAGCTTTAGCATCAGTCCTTCCAATGAAAACCCAGGATCGATCTCCCTTAGAATGGACTGGTTGGATCTCCTTGCAGTACAAGGGACTCTCAAGAGTCTTCTCCAACACCACAGTTCAAAAGCATCAATTCTTTGGCGATCAGCTTTCTTCACAGTCCAACTCTCACATCCATACATGACCACGGGAAAAATCATAACCTTGACTAGACGGACCTTTGTTGGCAAAGTAATGTCTCTGCTTTCTAATATACTATCAAGGTTGGTCATAACTTTCCTTCCAAGGAGTAAGCGTCTTTTAATTTCATGGCTGCAATCAGCATCTGCAGTGATTTTGGAACCCCAAAAAATAAAGTCTGACACTGTTTCCACTTTTTTCCATCTATTTCCCATGAAGTGATGGGACCAGATGCCATGATTTTTGTTTTCTGAATGTTGAGCTTCATGCCAACCTTTTCACTCTCTTCTTTCACATTCATCAAGAGGCTTTTGAGTTCCTCTTCACTTTCTGCCATGAGGGTAGTGTCATCTGCATATCTGAGATTATTGATATTTCTCCCAGCAATCTTGATTCCAGCTTGTGCTTCTTCCAGCCCTGCGTTCTTCATGATGTACTCTGCATATAAGTTAAATAAGCAAGGTGACAATATACAGCCTTGACGCACTCCTTTTCCTATTTGGAACCAGTCTGTTGTTCCATGTAGAGCTCTGACTGTTGCTTCCTGACCTGCATACAGGTTTCTCAAGAGGCAAGTCAGGTGGTCTGGTATTTCCATTTCTTTCAGAATGTTCCACAGTTTATTGTGATCCACACAGTCAAAGGCTTTGGCATAGTCAATGAAGCAGAAATAGATGCTCTTCTGGAACTCTCTTGCTTTCTCCATGATCCAGCGGATGTTGGCAATTTGATCTCTGGTGCCTCTGCCTTTTCTAAAACCTGCTTGAACATCTGGGAGTTCACGATTCACATATTGCTGAAGCCTGGCTAGGAGAATTTTGAGCATGACTTTACTAGCGTGTGAGATGAGTGCAATTGTGCGGTAGTTTGAGCATTCTTTGGCATTCCCTTTCTTTGGCATTGGAATGAAGACTGACTTTTCCAGTCCTGTGGCCACTGCTGAGTTTTCTAAATTTGCTGGCATATTGAGTGCAGCACTTTCACAGCATCATCTTTCAAGATTTGAAATAGCTCAACTGAAATTCCATCACTACCACTAGCTTTGTTCATAGTGATGTTTTCTAAGGCCCACTTGACTTCACATTCCAAGATGTCTGGCTCTAGGTCAGTGATCATGTTATAGTGACTATCTTGGTCATGAAGATCTGTTTTGTACAGTTCTTCTGTGTATTCTTGCCACCTCTTCTTAATATCTTCTGCTTCTGTTAGGTCCATACCATTTCTGTCCTTTATCGAGCCCATCTTTGCATGAAATGTTCCCTTGGAATCTCTAATTTTCTTGAAGAGATCTCTTGTTTTTCCTATTCTGTTGTTTTCCTCTATTTCTTTGCATTGAGCCCTGAGGAAGGCTTTCTTATCTCTCCTTGCTATTCTTTGAAACTCTGCATTCAGATGCTTATATCTTTCCTTTTCTCCTTTGCTTTTCGCTTCTCTTCTTTTCACAGCTATTTATAAGGCCTCCTCAGACAGCCATTTTGCTTTTTTGCATTTCTTTTCCATGGGGATGGTCTTGGTCCCTGTCTCCTGTACAATGTCACGAACCTCCATCCAGAGTTCATCAGGCACTCTATCTATCAGATCTAGTCCCTTAAATCTATTCCTCACTTCCACTGTATAATCATAAGGGATTTGATTTAGGTCATATCTGAATGGTCTAGTGGTTTTCCCTACTTTCTTCAATTTAAGTCTGAATTTGGCAATAAGGAGTTCATGATCTGAGCCACAGTCAGCTCCTGGTCTTGTTTTTGCTAACTGTATACAGCTTCTCCATCTTTGGCTGCAAAGAATATAATCAATCTGATTTTGGTGTTGACCATCTGGTGATGTCCATGTGTAGAGTCTTCTCTTGTGTTGTTGGAAGAGGGTGTTTGCTATGACCAGTGTGTTCTCTTGACAAAACTCTATTAGCCTTTGCCCTGCTTCATTTCATGCTCCAAGGACAAATTTGCCTGTTACTCCAGGTGTTTCTTGACTTCCTACTTTTGCATTCCTGTCCCCTATAATGAAAAGGACATCTTTTTTGGGTGTTAGTTCTAAAAGGTCTTGTAGGTCTTCATAGAACCGTTCAACTTCGGCTTCTCTAGTGTTACTGGTTGGGGCATAGGCCTGGATTACTGTAATATTGAATGGTTTGCCTTGGCAACAAACAGAAATCATTCTTTCATTTTTAAGATTGCATCCAAGTACTGCATTTCGGACCCTTTTGTTGACCATGATGGCTACTCCATTTCTTCTAAGGGATTCCTGCCCACAGTAGTAGATATAAAGGTCATCTGAGTTAAATTCACCCATTCCAGTCCATTTTAATTCACTGATTCCTAGAATGTCTATGTTCACTCTTGCCATCTCCTGTTTGACCACTTCCAATTTGCCTTGATTCATGGACCTAACATTCCAGGTTCCTATGCAATATTGCTCTTTACAGCATCGGACCTTGCTTCTAGCATCAGTCACATCCACAACTGGGTACTGGTTTTGCTTTTGCTCCATCCCTTCATTCCTTCTAGAGTTACTTCTCCACTGATCTCCAGTAGCATACTGGGCACCTACCGACCTGGGGAATTCCTCATTCAGTATCCTATCATTTTGCCCTTTGATACTGTTCATGGGGTTCTCAAGGCAAGCATACTGAAGTGGTTTGCCATTCCCTTCTCCAGTGGACCACATTCGACTGTGGTCCATGTAATCAGATCAACTAGTTTCCTGTGATTATGATTTCAGTGTGTCTCATTTTAATTCCCCCTAAATTGCTAAGCACGATATTGAATAGAAACAGTGATAAAGAGCATTCTTGTTTATCCCTGACTTCAGTGAAAGCATTCAACCCCTCATCAACAGATGTGAAGTTAAGTGTTGGGTTTTCCAAGATGTTGTTACCCAGATTGAGAAATATTCTTTATGCTCCCTGCTTGCTAAGACACGGGGATCTTCTTTAACTTTTTATTTTGCACTGGGGTATAGGCAATTAACACAATGTGATAACAGGTGAACAGTGAAGAGACTCAGCCATACATTTACACGTATTCATTCTTCCCCCCAGACCTCCTTCCCATCCAGGCTGTCACATAACACTGAGCAGTTCAGTGCGCTATACAGTAGGTCCTTGTTAGTTATCCATTTTAAATATAGCAGTGTGTACATGCTCATCTCAGACTCCCTAACTATCTCTTCCCCTATTCTTCCCCACAACAGCCATAAACTTGTTGTCAAAGCTTGTGAGTCTCTTTGTTTTTGTATGATTTCTTTTTAGATTCTACATAAAAGGGATGTCATATGATATTTCTCCTCCTCTGCCTGACTTGCTTCACTCAATATGACACTCTCTGGTCCATTCGTGTTGCTGCAAGTGGCATTATTTCATTCTTGTTTTATAGTTGAGTAATATTCCATGGAGTTGGTGATGGACAGGGAGGCCTGGCGTGCTGTGATTCATGGGGTTGCGGAGAGGCGGACACGACTGAGCGACTGAACTGAACTGAACTGAATATTCCATTGTGCATATGTACCACACCTTCTTTATCCGTTCCTCTGTCAATGGACATTTAGGTGGCTTCCATGTCTTGGCTACTATAAACAGAAAACACTGGGATCTTGCTTGAATGGATGTTAAAATTTCCCAAATGTGTTTTCCACATCTTGGGAAATGGTTATATGATTATCTCTTTTGTTCTGTTAATACCATAAATTGTATTAACTTTTAGAATGTGAAACTATTTAGAACTTGTATTTCAGAAATTAATACCACTGGTTTATGATGTATTATTTTGTGCAATGCTAGAATTGACTTGTTAAAATATTATTGATAATGTTTATGTCTTTTTCATGAAATATGTTTGTCAAGTTTTGACATCAGATTTATACTGGTCTTCTAAATCGGGTGGTGCAATGTTATTTTCTCAACAAGTTTTTTTTAAATTATGACTGGCAGTCATTCTTCCTTAAATGTTTGATTTCTCCAGAGAAGCCATCTGGATCAACAATTTTCTGGATAACAAGGAATTTTGATTTATGATAAATTTATTTTTAAAATTATGGAATATTCTAAATTAACATTTCTCTGTTGTTGTAGGTTTTATCTTTCAAGACTAAAGTCTATTTCACTTATGCTGTTAGATTTACTTTGATACAAAACTGTTCATAACATTAATTGTGTTTCTTGTGCCTGAAGGATATGTATTAATGTTTCCACTATTTTTCATTTGAGCTACTGGTTGCTTAGCAATGTGTTTTTAATTTCCACATATTTATGAATCTCCCAAACTTTCCTTGTTACTGATTTATAATTTAATTTTATTGTGGTCAGACTATATACTTTGAAACTATCATTTCTTTCAAATGTATTAGAGTTGTTTTATGGCCAAAATATAGTTTGTGTTGGATAATGTTCAACGTGTATTTCAGGAGAATGTGTATTTGCTGTTGTGGGTGGAGTGTTCTACAAGTGACTGTTGATATACGTTGTTAACAGTTTTAAGTCTTTCTATTTCCTTATTGATCTCCTGCCTCATTGTCTTATCCATTACTGGAAGGAGGGTGCAACTAGTATTCTTGAATAGTCTGTTTAATTGTTCAAATCTGCGAGTTTTTGTATCCTTTATTTTGGGACTCTTGTTTGAAATTGTTATATCTTCTGAATTGAAACTTTTATCATAAAATCCCTCCTTTGTCTCTAGAAAAGCTTTTAATTTTCTATTCTGTTTGATATTAGATTGGCTATCTTTTGTTCATAGACTGTATTTTATATCTTTTGACATCTTTTTGCTGACAATATATTAATGTATTTGCATCTAAACATTCTCTTTTAGACAACAGTCACATTTTTATACATTTTGCTCATATCCATATTTTAAGTGTTTAATCCATTTATATTTTATGTAATTATTTCTAAGTTATGATTTATTTTTTTTCCTATTTGATTGCTATCATGTCTCAGGTAATTTTTTTCCATTATTTGCCCATTATTGCCCCTTTTTTGTTAAATATATTCTACTGCACCATTTAAAAATCCTTCTTATTTCTTTTTTTCTACTTAACATCTTAACAGTTGTCCTGAGGATTACAACTTCTTAATTTATAACAATTTAGCTTTATTTAATATCAAAGTTATGACCAACCTTGATAGTATATTAGAAAGCAGAGACATTACTTTGCCAACAAAGGTCCGTCTAGTCAAGGCTATGATTTTTCCCATGGTCATGTATGGATGTGAGAGTTGGACTGTGAAGAAAGCTGATCACCGAAAAACTGATGCTTTTGAACTGTGGTGCTGGAGAAGACTCTTGAGAGTCCCTTGGACTGCAAGGAGATCCAACCAGTCCATTCTAGAGGAGATCAATCCTGGGTGTTCATTGGAAGGACTGATGCTAAAGCTGAAACTCCAATATTTTGGCCACCTCATGCGACGAGTTGACTCACTGGAAAAGACTCTGATGCTGGGAAAGGTTGGGGGCGGGAGGAGAAGGGGACGACCGAGAATAAGATGGCTGGATGGCATCACTGACTCTGTGGACATGAGTTTGAGTGAAGTCCGGGAGTTGGTGATGGACAGGGAGGCCTGGTGTGCTGTGATTCATGGGGTCGCGGAGAGTCGGACACGACTGAGTGACTGAACTGAATTGAATATCAAATTACTATTAATAGCACACAGAAGATGCTACCGTGTGTCTCCATTCATTGTCTCATGTATGTGAGATCATTGACACATAAGTTACAACTTTCTTTGTGATAGATACACCAACCCTGAACTTAGTTATTTGTGTGTGTGTTTAATAAAAATCAGGTAGGAAAAATAAGCAAAAATATTTGTATACTGTCTTTTGTATTTACCTGTGTAGTTATCATTATTGATGCTCTTCATATCTTTATATGAATATGAGTTATTTGTAGGGTTCTTTTATTTTAGCTGAAAGATTATCTTAAATGTTTCTTGTAGGGAAGGTCAGCTAGTGACAACAACTCTCACTTTTTTTAAATCTAGGAAGGTCTTAATTTTTCCCTCATTTTTGAAGGACAGTTTTGTGGCAATAGAATTTTTGGTTGATAATATTTTTCTTCAAATTTCTTCAGGGTGCCATCTCTGAATTTTGTGATTTCTGAATAGAAATTAACTATTAACACTATTAAATATTATATATAATGTCTCTCTTCTTCTTTGCTTATTTCAGATTCTCAATATTTTTTCAATAGTTTTATTTTGGTATACCTAGGTGTGAATTGCTTTGGGTTTATTCTACTTGTCCTTAATAGAGCCTCTTGCATATACAGACTGTTTTGTTCAAATTTAGAAAATTTTAGCCATTAATTGCATGAATATTGCTTCTGTTTCTGTCTCTCTCTCCTCTTAATACTTCCATTATATGTATGATGGTGGGAGTATAAGAAATCCCCTTTATTAAAATAGTTTGTTTTGAAAGCAAGTACTATATTATTCTGGCCGTTAAACAAATCTACCCTCTCCCCCAGAAAAGGAAGAAGCATATGTCTTCCAAGACGATTTGATATTCAGTAATCCTTGATTTGATACTTCACAGCAAAAGCTTAGAGACACAAGACATGTAGAAATGTTATGGAGAGATCTCCACATATATTCTTTTGGAGAAGATCCCTTTTCTTCCTGTTTGCATAAGAAATAACAGTAACTTAGGTAACCCTGGGCTTCCCTGGTGGCTCAGATGGTAAAGAATTTGCCTGAAATGAAGGAGACCTGGGTTCAATCCCTGGGTGGGGAACATCCCCTGGAGAAGAGAATGGCTACCCACTCCAGTATTCTTGTCTAGAGAATTCCATGGACAGAGGAACCTGGTGGGATACAGTCCATGAGGTAGTCCACAAACTTTTGCTTCATGAGGTAACCCTAATTTTGCTACTCACATGTCTGTTAAGTTGCTTCAGTCCTGTCCGACTCTTTGTGACCCTACGGACTGTAGCCTGCCAGGCTCCTGTGTCCATGGAATTCTCTAGGCAAGAATATTAGAGTGAGTTGCCATGTCCTTCTCCAAGGGATCCTTCCAGCCTAGGGATTGAACCCACATCTCTTGAGTCTTCTGCATTGGCAGGTGGGTTCTTTACCACTAGTGCCACTCACAGCACCTACATATGAAAATAAGAAGTACGGGTGTTTAACCCTTTTATTTATATTTCAGGTGTAGAAACCTAGATTTGTAACACTCCATTCAATGGAACCACTCATAATTTTCTGTAATCATGCAATTTTTTCCCTCTTTCTACCTAGATTCTATTATTATCTCATCACAGATTTACATAGGCAGTAATCTTACTGTGTTTCATGTAGTTCCTTGTAAAGTACACAGTGTTATGCTCCTCTGTATCTTATGTACAAAAACATTTATAACAGAACTTTATATATATATATATGTATAATGTATATATCATAAAAAGGGGTTGACCCTTATTTTTACCATACATAAAAATTTTAATTTTTTAAAATTAATTTATTTAATTGGAGGCTAATTACTTTACAATATTGTAGCGGGTTTTGCCATACATTAACATGAATCAACCATGGATGTATATGTGTCCCTCCATCCCAAAACCCCCTCCCACCTCCCTTCCCATCCCATCCCTCAGGGTCATCCCAGTGCACCGGCCCCCTGAGCACCCTTTCTCGTACATCAAACCTGGACTGATGAGCTATTTCACATATGGTAATCCCTTATGGCAGAAAGTGAAGAGGAACTAAAAAGCCTCTTGATGAGAGTGAAAAGGTTGGCTTGAAGCTCAACATTCAGAAAACAAAGATCATGGCATCTGATCCCATCACTTCATGGGAAATAGATGGGAAAACAGTGGAAACTTTTTATAAAAATAAAGTGTCAGACTTTATTTTTTTGGGCTCCAAAATCACTGCGGATGATGATTGCAGCCATGAAATTAAAAGACACTTACTCCTTGGAAGGAAAGTTATGACCAACCTAGATAGTATATTAAAAAACACAGACTACTTTGCCAACAAAGGTCCATCTAGTCAAGGCTATGGTTTTTCCAGTGGTCATGTATGGATGTGAGAGTTGGACTGTGAAGAAAGCTGATCACCGAAGAATTGATGCTTTTGAACTGTGGTGCTGAAGAGGACTCTTGAGAGTCCCTTGTACTGCAAGGAGATCCAACCAGTCCATTCTAAAGGAGATCAATCCTGGCTGTTCATTGGAAGGACTGATGCTAAAGCTGAAACTCCAATACTTTGGCCACCTCATGCGACAAGTTGACTCACTGGAAAAGACTCTGATGCTGGGAAGGATTGGGGGCGGGAGGAGAAGGGGACGACAGAGAATGAGATGGCTGGATGGCATCACCGACTCGATGGACATGAGTTTGAGTGAACTCTGGGAGTTGGTGATGGACAGGGAGGCCTGGCGTGCTGTGATTCATGGGGTCGCAAAGAGTTGGACACGACTGAGCGACTGAACTGAATTGAATATGTATGTTTCAATGCTACTCTCTTAAATCATCCCACGCTCACCTTCTCCCACAGAGTCCAAAAGTCTGTTCTTTACATCTGTGCCTCTTTTACTGTCTCATATATAGAGTCATCATTACCATCTTTCTAAATTCCATATATATGTGTTAATATACTGTATTGATGTTTTTCTTTCTGACTGACTTCATTCTGTATAATAGACTCCAGTTTCATCCACCTCATTAGAACTGATTCAAATGTGTTCTTTTAAATAGCTGAGTAATATTCCATTGTGTATACGTACCATAGCTTTCTTATCCATTCATCTGCTGATGGACATCTAGGTTGCTTCCATGTCCTGGCTATTGTAAACAGTGCTGCAATGGACACTGGGGTACATGTGTCTCTTTCAATTCTGGTTTCCTCAGTGTGTATGCCCAGCAGTGGGATTGCTGGGTCATATGGCAGTTCTATTTCCAGTTTTTTAAGGAGTCTCCACACTGTTCTCCATAGTGGCTGTACTAGTTTGCATTCCTACCAACAGTGTAAGAGGGTTCCCTTTTCTCCACACCCTCTCCAGCATTTATTGTTTGTAGACTTTTTGATGATGGCCATTCTGACTGGCATGAGATGGTACCTCATTGTGGTTTTGATTTGCATTTCTCTGATAATGAGTGATGTTGAACTTCTTTTCATGTGTTTGTTAGCCATCTGTATGTCTTCTTTGGAGAAATGCCTGTTTAGTTCTTTGGCCCATTTTTTGATTGGGTCGTTTATATTTCTGGTATTGAGCTGAATGAGCTGCTGGTATATTTTTGAGGTTAATTCTCAAATACAGCATATATAAGCATATATCATCAAAAAGTTATTTTATCATCAATTCAATGATTTTACAACTTGCATCTCCAACTTTATATTGTTTTATAACCTTTGATCTATTTTCTGTTAAGTGGAATTTAGCATGTGATTCCCAATCACTCTAACGATTGTCACAGTCCATTTTTATGCAGGATACATAATTGGATCTCCTATAAGCTGATACTTTGCTGACAGATAAGTCTCATATTTTGGTTTATAAATGATGCAATGGTATGTGATACGTATGATCGCTGAGAGCACAGTGTCAAAGGCTGAAGACACAGAAAGAGGCAAAAGCAGCCTTACTGAGAAAGTAGATATTCCGCGTGGTTGCAGCCTGGGTTGAGGACATGTGCCAAATGATGGTGAAAGAGTAGAACTGCATCACTTGAAAAGGAAGTCTTCTGATTTAATTAGGGTTGCTCTTGACAGTCTAGGATAATCATTTGTGCTGTTGTTGTTTAGTCGCTAACGTCTTGTCACCTCATGGACTGACTACAGCCTGCCAGGCTCCTCGGTCCATGGGATTTCCAGGCAAGAATACTGGAGTGGGTTGCCATTTACTTCTCCAGGGGATCTTCCCAACCCAGGGATCAAACCTGCATCTTCTGCATTGGCAGGTGGATTTTTTACCACTGAGGTACCAGGGAAGACCAATAATTTGTGCACAAGATCTTTATTTAAGATGTGATCCAAGGAAGCATGAAAAGGGAAGTGAGGAGGGGAAAGAAACTAACAAAAGGTGTATTAACCAGCAGGGTACCATATGGGATCCTGAAGCTCAGTGGCTGGGAATCAATTGTTAGCATGCTTCAGAGGGGTGTCCCCTGAGAAGTAAGGAAGGTGGTGAGTGGCTTCTCCTAGAATTTATAATTTGCCCTGTGCACAGACCACCTTATCACTGTGATCAGAGAAAGGCCTTTGGTGGTAGACATAGGTGCTTGGCTTTAGAAGCCATTAGAAGGTATGGAAATTTTTGAGTATCAAGGGAATTAGCAAGACAGCAATATTATCTCCTGCAACATCTCAATGGATATGAGAGTCACCCTGAGGCTTATCTATTGGCTAGTAATTCAATAAATAATATTAGTGGTATAATATGGTCATGACTGAGCGATGACTAAACAAAACAGCAGTAAATAATATAGTCACAGTAGTGGTAAAATAACAATGACTGTTTAGAGGTAGATGCACTTTTGTAAAGTGGAAAAAGAATTAGTTGGATAAAATGCATAGAGCAAAATTTCACATGAAGTCATAAGGTTTTGTAAATATGTTCCAGTGTAAGGAATTTGGATAGGATCCTTCATATCACAAAATATAATTGAGTTATTCTTGTGTTGTGAGTCATAATAAATCTTAATTGAGGAGAATAATCTGTCAGTCATAAGAACAAGAGTCTGGAGAAACGTGCAATAACCCTGCAAGAGATTAGTGGGTTAGTCAAACATTTTAAAGGTGAGAAGACTGAAATGTTGTAAACACTTTGGAAGATTTTATTGAAGGGAAGAAATAAACAGATAAAGAAAACATCAATGAGGAAAAGGAAAAAAAAGCTTTATTATGGAAAATGATGACAGATTACGGTGTCCTGACAGATACAAAGTTGGGAAGATTTTATGAACAAAGATTTGTTTGAGAAGAATCAGTCTAAATGAATTGTCACCCAAAGCTATTATTTTCCAGACACAATTAGATACTGATATTTCTAGGATGTGTAAAACCACTCTGATCATGAAAAGATTAACGTTTTAAAAAAAGTTACTTATTTTCAATTGGGGAATAATTGCTTTATAATGTTGTGTTGGTTTCTGCCATACATCAACATAAATCAGCCATAGGTATACATATGACCCCTCCCTCTTAAACCTCCATCGCACCTCCCAGCCCTCTAGGATGTCACAGAGCACTGGGCTGAGCTCCCAGTGTCATACAGTAAATTCCCACTGGCTATTTTCCATATGGTAATGTGTATGTCTCAGTGCTATTCTCTCAATTTGTCCCACTCTCTCCTTCCTCTGCTGTGTCCACAAGTCTGTTCTCTAATTCTGCATCTCTATTGCTGCCCTATAAATAGGTTCATCAGTTCTGTTTTTCTAGATTCCACATATTGCATTAATATATGATATTTGTTTTTCTGACTGACTTCACTCTGTATAACAGGCTCTAGGTTCATCCACCTCACTAGAATGGACTCATATTCTTTCACTTTTATGGCTGAATAATATTTCATTGTATATATGTACCATAACTTCTTTATCCATTTCTCTGTCGATGGACATCTAGGTTGCTTCCCCATCCTGGCTATTGTAAATATGGTTTCAATGAACATTGGGGTATATGTGTCTTTTAGAGTGGTTTTCTCAGAGTATATGCCCAGTAGTGGGATTGTTGGATCATACGGTAGTTTTATTCCTAGTTTTTAAAGAAATCTCTATACTGTCCTCCATAGTGGTTGTATCAATTTACATTCCCACCAGCAGTGCAAAAGGGTTCCATTTTCTCCACATCCTCTCTAGCATTTATTGTTTGTAGATTTTTTGATGGCCATTCTGACTGGTGTGAGGTGATACCTCATTGTAGAAAAACTTACATTCTTTTTAGAAAGGTATATATATATATATATATTAGCATTTTTCCACATAATAGGATAATTATAACGAAAAAAGTAAGAACTGAGCCTGGTGGCTCAGTTGGTAAAGAATCTGCCTTCAATTCGGGAGAGCTAGGTTCACTCCCTGGGTTGGGAAGATCCCCTGGAGGAGGGTATAATAACCCATTCTAGTATTCTTGCCTGGAGAATCCCCATGGACAGAGCAGCCTTGTGGGTTACAGTCCATGGGGTTGCAAAGAGTCAGACATGACTAAGCACAGCACAGAAAACAGAAGAGCAAACATCCAAGGTGGAGGTTCTCAGAATAATTTGAACACTTGTACAGTGACATACAAACTTTTACTATTTTAGATTGTTTGTCCAACTCAATTGATTTCTTAATTTGGCCAGAAACCTGTTTTGATGACTTCTCTGTTCGTGGCATTACTGGGTACCTGCTCAATTTTTGCTCCAACCTTTCCAATTTACTATACAATTAGATTTGTTTTGGCATTATCATTGGCAGCACCATACAGCAATTCTCTTGTTCTTCGTAAGTTTGATTTCGTTCTTCTCACCTGGTTTTGTCAGGTTTTTATATGATTAGCTCTTGATACTTCTCAGTTATAGAATGGATTCCAACCAGCGCCAGACCTATTATCATGACATTGAAGGCTCTGCTTCTGACCACTGGGCAGGTGATATTGGCTGAACTGGCCTATGTCTTCCAGGACTGATACATGCTACAGTTGTTCATTTCTATGCCTTACTTCATCTTTTTTCTGTTCCTCTGGTATGTGGATTTTTCTGGTTTGCTTTCCTTGTGATGGTTGAGCACTGAAACTTTCATTAATGTGTATTGCTGGTCACATCTTAATGAAATTTAAAAAATGTGCTGAAAAGGACTTAATGGATGAATTTCAAAAGTTTAAGGAATATTATAAATTAAATGTTAAGCTTATTAACTTAAGCAATTTAAAGCAGAATTTTGCTTGGATTCACACATGCATACAAACACTGCTATCACTGTCAAAGAAATAATTAATAGGAAGTACATTTGTTACAGAAAAACAAAAGTTGAGTTAGCTGACTAATGACCATATTGTAGAGAAAAAAGGTTGCAAGAGACATGATAGAACTTCATTAGGGTTGAGGTAGCCTGGCTGGCAAGCTGCGGTCCATGGAGTCACAAATGGGTTGGACATGACTTAGCTACTAAACAACAACGGAAGGAATGTTTACCACATGAAACTGTCAGTAGTTTCTGAAAGTGTTTTTTTTGTGTGTGGTTTTTTTTTTATTTTTTTAAGTTAATTTAGCATCAGTCATATCTTAAAAATTAAGTCCAGAAATCAAATGTTATTTTCAAGTTAAATAAATGAAAAATAAAATATCAAAAAAAGATTTTAATACCATATCTAAAGTTAAGTGTTGAGGGCAGAAAATGACCCAAGTTCCTTCCTTAATCATCTCTTCCTAACTGGAGAAGCTGTAGTGTTCTAGAGGATTCCTGCCATCATTAAATGGAATCAAGGTATCTCTGAATGCTCATTCTGTTTTGCATTAACCTATTCCATTTCAATGTTTCTGCCTCTCTTCATAAAGGTGGTCATCTGAATCTGTTTGTTGGCTGATTGTATCTGGCAAGTTGGATAAAGCATTCAAGGAAATGAAGAAAGTAGCCCAGTTAAATGGAAGAAAAGATGGTATGGAAAATCTATACATTGTAAGTAAAATAATAGTTATATCTTGAAGTTTCTTCCTTATCACAGGAAAAATTCAATACAAATAAATTATACCACCACAATGAAAGCAAAAACCCACAAACACCACTAAGGGAATCTCAACTGAAGGAAACGTCCTGGTAATCATTTTTGACCATGAATCGATGACTGGATAACTGTGGTTACAAAGCTATGAATGAATAATACGATTCCATGTAATAGCCTATATTTTAGTCTAACAATGAATACATTAAATGTACAGTGTAGCTCAAATGTGTTACGCCACACAAAACTTCCACAATAGGGATTATGTTGTTTCTTTCACTTTACAATTGATCTTGGCTTCATCACATAAAATTGAAGAAGGCTATGGTTTTCTTCTCCCAGTAGTACTAATGTACATGATAACTTCTGGAAATTAGGGGGGAAATGAATAGATTACAATTGAATCAATGAGCTAAGCTTGGAAGCATTCCTGATTCATCAAGAAATAGCCCTGGAGTATAACGGTTGTGCCAAGTACTAAGTAGAAAAACTATTACTAATTCTGCTCAAACACACACACATGTATGAAACAATATAAAACATGGTGATATAATGAAAGTATAAACAAAGAGCCATGAAAATATATAGAAAGTGATTCTTTTTGAGAAGTTTAAGAAATTTTGTATTGAATATGGTTTAATTTCTTAATCTTGTTTAGTGCCCCCCTTCTTGTAAAGTGGAAATAATATTAATAACTGTCTAACTTTGACACAGGATTTGCACACAACTCAAGTGAGATGAAAAGTTGAAAATACTTCACAATATATAAAGAAAAACACATTTTTAGGTATAATAACTTTAGTAAATACACACACACACATATATATATACATACTTATTATGGGGACTTCCCTGGTGACTCATCAGTAAAGAATCTGCTTGCAATGCAGGAGACACTGGTTTTGATCTCTGGGTCGAGAAGATCCCCTGGAGGAGGAAATGCAACTAACTCAGTATTCTTGCATGGGAAAATCCCATGGCTCCTATGGACAGAGGAACCTGGCATGCCATAGTCCTTAGGGTTGCAAAGAGTTGGACACAACTGAGTGACTGAGAATGCACACATATATCTTGTTCTTTAGGACTGTAAGATGTTGTGTAAGAGAATATGAAATAACTCTAGGGAAATAAGTTAGAGAATACTTATTACATTTTTTTCCATTCATGTTTCTTTAATGTGCTTGTTTCAAAATATTTTCACTTTGAAGTTTCTGCTAATTGCAATGAAAGAACTTGCTTTTCTCAAACATCGTTCCAAGAAAACAAAGGCCATTTCAAGTTGCATCATGTGCAGGATAATTGTCTGCCTGTGTTTTCTGAGGTTTGTCTTCTGCCTTCATACTATCAGTTCAGTTTGGTCACTCAGTCATGTCTGACTCTTTGCAACCCCATGGACTACAGCATGCCAGGCTTCCCTGTCCATCACCAACTCCCAGAGCTTACTCAAACTCATGTCATTGATTATGTACAGTGATTCCATCCAACCATCTCATCCTGTCATCCCCTTCTCCTCCTACCTTCAATCTTTCCCAGCATCAGAGTCTTTTCCAATGAGTCAGTTCTTTGCATCAGGTGGCCAAAGTATTGGAGTTTCAGCTTCAGCATCAGTCCTTCCAATGAATATTCAGGACTGATTTCCTTTAGGATGGACTGGTTGGATCTCCTTGCAGTCCAAGGAACTCTCAAGAGTCTTCTCCAACACCACAGTTCAAAAGCATCAGTTCTTTAGTGCTCGGCTTTCTTTATAGTCCAACTCTCACGTCCATACATGACTACTGGAAAAACCAGAGCTTTGACTAGATGGACCTTTGTTGCCAAAGAAATGTCTCTGCTTTTATGGAGAAGGCAATGGCACTCCACTCCAGTACTCTTGCCTGGAGAATCCCATGGATGGGGGAGCCTGGCGGGCTGCAGTCCATGGGGTTGCGAAGAGTCCGACACGACTGAGCAACTTCACTTTCACTTTCATGCATTGGAGAAGGAAATGGCAACCCACTGCAGTGTTCTTGCCTGGAGAATCCCAGGGATGGGGGAGCCTGGTGGGCTGCCATCTATGGGGTCGCACAGAGTCGGACATGACTGAAGCAACTTAGCAGCAGCAGCAGAGTTGGTCATAACTTTTCTTCCAAGGAGCAAGCATCTTTTAATTTCATGGCTGCAGTCACCATCTGCAGTGATTTTGGAGCCAAAAAAAATAAATAAATTTTGTCACTGTTTCCACTGTTTTCCCATCCATTTGCCATGAAGTGATGGGACCAGCCACTTCAACAGGTAACTGTGAAAAGATAATATACCAAGGCTTGATAACTGCATATCTAAGTACAAATAAATTGTGTTGTTATTTATTTGCCACCATATTCAACACATACAGTGACCCCTGCCATTTCTGTTTCATTTCAGAGACAAAAAGTATAAGAAAACAGGTACCAGAGAAGAAGAGTTCAGTTCATCTCCCGGACACCACAGAGTGCTATCATCATCATCCTTGGACAGCTTCAGTGAGATAGGATTTTGTTCCTATTCAGCCTCTTCAAAGCCAGCTCTGAGATATGCCCTTCCGATGTCAACTCACAACCCATTTTATGGCTTGGAAGAGCACTGGGAATTTCTTCAGGTGCACATAAGGAGACACTGTGGACTTAAAACCAGGAAATGGTGCTTCCAAATCATGGTCAGTACCTTACTAATCATTAAACACTTGAGCTTTCTGTCTCTTCAAGGCTTATTCCTTCACTTGAAGTGAGATATTGTTTTTGCCCTTCTTACCTTACAGGGTTATTATGGTGATGTGATGGATATATTAAATATATATATGTATATATACACATATAATGATTTCAAAATATTAAAAAAAAATACTTGGTACTACAAACCAGTGGTTCCCAAACTTTTGGGGACCACCTTTGTAGATGACTATTTGTCCATGGACCGAGATGCTGGCGGGGTGGGGAGTGGTTGATGTTTCAAGGGCATTACATTTGTTATGCACCTTATTTCTGTTATTATATCAGCTCCACCTCAGATCATCAGGCATTAGATCCTGGAGGTTGAGGACACCTGCTATAAAGGATAAATTGCTTCAATTCTTTCAAACTGTTTTAACATTTAGTTTGAGAGATTTTTACACAGAACCCTCTGTTTCTTGTCACGCAGACCAAATTTCACTTCTTGGCTTACAAATCTAGCCATAACTTAAAGCACTTCGTGAACACCATTTACATGCAAATAATTGTCTGACACAAAGAAAAATAACAAGCAGAATAATCCTGCCCTTAATTTACATTATTCGTTACATTAAATCCAAATCATTTATGAAGAAAATACTTAAATATCAGTATTCATAGACTATGCATTGAAATCATCTGTTCTTGATGAGCAACCACAAATAGTAATAAAATATAGTCATTTAAGTTTATATTTAAATAAATATAGTCATTTTGTAGGTCAGTATTTACCATTACATGTTGAAACTTGTTTATACAGAAAGAAAATAGGTCCATCTTCAGTGGGAGAAGAGCATGAAAAAATTTTTTTAAATTGGGAAAATATAAAGATGTAAAGGAAAACAACAGAAAAAATAAATCTGAGAAAATATCAATTCTAAACAAACTCTTTCAGAAAAATTGAATAGTTCACAACCTGTACTATGAGGCTATGATTAATCTCATAACAAAACAAGGTGAAGACATTACAAAAAATAAATATAGACATATATCTTATGAACATAGACGTAAAAACCCTTAGGGAATTTTAGCAAATTTCAATCCTACTATATATTTTAAAAGTATGAATAATAAGACTAAACATGATTCATTTCAACATCAGTGTAATGACTCATTAACAGACTAAGATGTTATGATTGCAATGAAAGAAAAAGCACTTGAAAATATATGTATACAATCCAAAGCTATGGCTTTTCCAGTAGTCATGTACAGATATGAGAGTTGGACCATAAAAAAGGCTGAACACCGAAGAATTGATTTTTCCAAACTGTGGTGCTGGAGAAGACTCTTGGAAGTCTCTTGGACAGCAAAGATATCAAACCAGCCAATCCTAAGGAAAGTCAACCCCGAATACCCACTGGAAGGACTGAAGCTGAAGCTCCAATACTTAGGCCACCTGACTCTAAGAGCTGAATCATTGGAAAAGACACTGATATTGGGAAAGACTGAAGGCAGGAGGAGAAGGGGACGACAGAGAATGAGATGGTTGGATGGCATCATCAACTCAATTGGCATGAATTTGAGCAAACTCCAAGAAATAGTGAAGGAC
Source organism: Moschus berezovskii (assembly GCF_049115385.1). NCBI lineage: Eukaryota > Metazoa > Chordata > Mammalia > Artiodactyla > Moschidae > Moschus > Moschus berezovskii. The sequence continues at coordinate 51,586,844 of NC_142475.1, forward strand.
AGGTAAGCCTGGTGTGGTACAGTCCATGGGGTTGCAGAGAGTCAGACATGACTGAGCAGCTGAACAACAACAACATCATCCATTTAAGAATTTAAAAAACCTCAGAAAATTACAAAAGATTTTTTATACTAATAAAACCTACAAAATGCCTGTAGCTAATATCATATTTAATAATGAGAAAGAGAATGGTTTCCTAATAAATTCAGAAACAAGGATATCAGGTCTCACCACTCCTATTCAAGATTTTACCAAAGATTCTAACCAGCAAGTTAAAGGAGAAAAATAAATATATCATATCAAATATATAGATTACAAAGGAAGAAGTAAAACTGTCTTTATTTCAGTTCAGTTTACTCACTCAGTCATGTTTGACTCTTTGCGACCCCATGGATCGCACCACACCAGGCCTCCCTGTCCATCACCAACTTCTGGAAATTACTCAAACTCATGTCCACTGAGTCAGTGATTCCATCCAACCATCTCATCCTCTGTCATCCCCTTCTCCTCCTGCCTTCAATCTTTCCCAGCATCAGGATCTTTTCCAGTGAGTCAGTTCTTCGCATCAGGTGGCCAGAGTATTGGAGTTTCAGCTTCAGCATCAGTCCTTCCAATGAATATTCAGGACTGAGTTCCTTTAGGATGGACTGGTTGGATCTCCGTGCAGTCCAAAGGACTCTCAAGAGTCTTCTCCAACACCACAGTTCCCAAGCATCAATTCTTCGGTGCTCAGCTTTCTTCACAGTCCAACTCTCACATCCATACATGACCACTGGAAAAACCACAGCCTTGACTAGGGAATCGTATAACTTCTCTTGCTTTCATTTTCCTCATCTGTAAAATCAGGCTAGAAATAAGATTATCTCATATGAGCAAGCTATAGATTTTAATAATTATTCTTTTATTTACATGTATGGATGTGAGAGTTGGACTGTGAAGAAAGCTGATCGCCGAAGAATTGATGCTTTTGAACTGTGGTGTTGGAGAAGACTCTTGAGAGTCCCTTATACTGCAAGGAGATCCAACCAGTCCATTCTAAAGGAGATCAATCCTGGGTGTTCATTGGAAGGACTGATGCTAAAGCTGAAACTGCAATACTTTGGCGACCTCATGCGACGAGTTGACTCACTGGAAAAGACTCTGATGCTGGGAAAGGTTGGGGGCGGGAGGAGAAGGGGACAACAGAGAATGAGATGGCTGGATGGCATCACCGACTCTGTGGACATGAGTTTGAGTGAACTCCGGGAGTTGGTGATGGACAGGGAGGCCTGGCGTGCTGTGATTCATGGGGTCGCAAAGAGTCGGACATGACTGAGCGACTGAACTGAACTGACCACTTGCAGTGTATCTAGTATGTTATCCAAATCCTCAAGTAGCTATACTGTATTATGAAGAACTGTACATTTAAACAATTAGAGATCAAAGAGAAATAATGTTCAATATTACTAAATCTTTAGCAATTTGGAGTTGAATTTTCATATATCTGATTTCAAACATAATGCTGCAAACTTTTTGACTGTTCTATATTTTAATATAAATAGAATTGATCAGTTTATCAGTAAAGAGGCTTTCTCTTCCCAACATTTAGTATAATCTTGTTAAGGTCCACTCTGACTTTTCATTTTGGTATTTCCATTCTTCTAGTTTCTGTAAGTTGTAACCATCCAACAAACCCATTTCCAAATACTTGATTCCTTATAGATTTAAAAAATTCTTTCCTACCTCTTTTTGCATATGTCTCCCCGGTGGTTCAGATGGTAAAGAATCCACCTACAATGCGGGAGAGCTGGATTTGATGGCTGGGTTGGGAAGATCCCATGGAAGAGGTAATGGCAACCTTTCTAGTATTCTTGCCTGGAGAATCCCCATGGACAGAGGAGCCAGGCAGGCTACAGTCCATGGGGTCACAAAGAGTCGGACATGACTGAGCGACTAAGCACACACACACACACATTGGGATTTTTAATAAAAGAAAAAACATCAGGCATTCCCCAAAGGGTGTAGCATGACTCTGGAATAGTTGAATATATGTTAGAAGATAAAAATGCAAACTACTTATGTTAAAAAAAAAAGAAGACACAAAATACTGCCCTGTACGTCATACGTTTATCACTTCCTTTATCTGAATGGTTTCTGATTGTATCCATTTTTTCCTTCATTTTTTTTTTTGTAATTTATTTTTTATTGGAGGCAAATTATTTTACAATATTATATTGGTTGGTTTTGCCATACATTGACATGAATTTTATCTCAAAAAAAGATTTTTTTTTTTTAAAGCAAAACACCAAAAAATGTTTAGTTCAACTAAAAGGATTTTTTCCCCAAAATTGTTCCTTCTACTCCTGTACTCTGCCTACACTCTACCAAGTAACCAAACCAAAGATGATTGTTTCCTAAAACCATGTGGGTATGGGTTATATTAAAAATATTTGATAACTGATAAAGTAAATAATTGAAAAAGTGTATAAACAAATAGTTAAAACATATTACTTACCTTTTCACTGCTTTCTAGTGGTACAGAAATTCTTTTTCAATAATTCTACTAAAAAAATCATTCATCACTTATTAGAAACCATTGACGTACTCTTTTGTTTGACAGAGTCCTATAATAACTGAGACATGATTTGTCAGAAAAACATCAGCAAACTCTCCCTGAGAATTTCACATTAAATTAATTGCATTAGGTAATTTGTAGTCTGGGTAAAGAATCTTTTCCCTGTTCGTGAAGAACTATCAAATATTTCAATTAACTTTTTCTATTATACTATTTGAGCTTTTTTATATGCCAGATTCCTATTAGTTTATATATACAATAAATTGACTTTCTATATTCAACATATAGATACAGCATATTTTATATTTACATATTAAGTTTATAAACCCAACATTTATAAACACTTTGTTAATCAGCTGCATACACTTTTCAATTTAAAACAGGGTAATCAAAAAGAAGACTATTTATATATTTTTATCCATTACTATATTCCAGTCACTGACATCATACACTCTCACACATCTTAATTTTAACAGGCATTTATATCATATTGGATCACTTTCCATTAATATATCATGTCCTGTATTGCTCAAGAAAATTAAACTTCTTGGCCTTTGTTTTCTTTTTTCTTAAATGAGTGTAATAATTAACCAGCCATTTACATTAATCCATCAAACATCCAATACTAAAGATATGTGACAAAGCCTGTTATTGTAGATATAAAGTCCTTTAAAAAGAAAATGCCAGTAATTTGATTTTTATCATATTTTCCCATTTAGAAAGTAGTGATGATGCATGTAGGCCTGAAACTAAAAGATTATCTGTGAAATTTGCTGAGATAGCAGTCCATATCCTTCAAATAAACCCAAATCAATCCAGAATCCTGGAATGTGTGGAAAATTCAAGTGCTAACATCAGTTGCAAGATGGCAGTGAAAGCAGTCATTTGAATATTATAGACCAACCCATCAGCAGGGAGGTCATGTCAGGAAAACAGAGAATCAGAAAGAGAATGAGTATCCTCTGGTGACCCTCCCTTTCCTTCAGTGCCTAGAAGAGGGCACACACAGAGAGCCTTTGGAACAACTGCACACATCCCTCTAGTCACTGTTTTTAAATTCCCAATATTAAAATCATTTTGCAAATCCACACCTATCAGGTAAAAACATGAGCCAAAATTTTTCAGGATTTGAATCTTCCCTGACTTCTTACATTTCAGTTTTGTTATTTCAAATGTATTGGTGGTAGAGAGAAATGTGACTGAAGAAATGGAAACCATGCTTCCCTTACCTTTGTAGTCAGACCTTATGCAGAATCTTTCTTTTCATTGATATAGGCAATTCCTGGAGCTCTTTTAATACCTGTTATGTTTTTCCAGTTGTAAATGAGCCAGCAGACCAACACTGAGGTCCAAATGTTTGAAAGGAGACAGATGTATTACTTGTAGGGAGATGACACATTCATAAAAGGAAATAAACAAATGCCTGTCTTTTCATAAAAAGAAATTATCTTTCTAATATATATAATCCCTTCTATTTGCAAAGAGCACTCCTGGTTTTAACTAACCCTCTACCTACTTATCAAGGCTTCCCTGGTGGCTCAGACACTAAAGAATCTGCCCCCAGTGTGGGAAGCCTGGGTTTGATCCCAGGTAGATCCCTTGGAGAAGGGAATGGCTATCCACTCCAGTATTCTTGTCTGGAAAATTCCATGGACAGAGGAGCCAGGCGGGCTACAGTCCATGGAGTCACAAAGAGTCGGACACCACTGAGCAACTAACATTTTCACTATCTACTCATCAACCCCACAGTCACACCCTATACTTTGGAACCAAGAAAAATTTCCTGATTTTGATTTCTGAGAAAGGAGTAAAGATTCCCTGATTTAGAAATTACATGTGCTTTCTTTTCCTTCAAAAGACATGCAAATTTAGTCATAGAAAAAAGGTTTTCTGATAGTATAAATTAAATATATTGTGAAAGTTATACTATCACACAAAATGTGATAAGTCCTGGAAAGGAGTATGTAATAAAAAGAATGGTGTACCAAAGACCAAGGAATGTATCAAAGAAGCAAAGCTTTATAAACTGAAACCTGAATTAGGAATGGGATGAAATTAGATTAAGAAAGTTGTTCTCATTTTTTTAAGAGGAGAATATATATAAAGTAGATATAAATGTAGAAGGAATATAAGATTATGTTATAGACAATAAAGGAAATCTTTTGTACTCAAAAGGCAATAAAATAGGGGGTGGAAATCAAATGAGAATATAGGAAGGGGCCTTATGATGAAGGATCTTGTAAACAGTAAAAGACATGTTTTACTAAAAGCTATGGGAAAACCATTGAAGAATATGAGTAAGACACACCATTGTATCTGAACATATAAAGGTCACAATGACATGTTTAAGCAAATGAAGAGACTGCTAGCGAAACTAAAAGAAGATGGTGGCATGGATGAGAGAGAGAGAAATCAAAGTTATTCATGACTTAGGACTGATTGTCATCTAGATACATTTCCTTATAAGTTCCATCATCATGACAAAAATGATTCAGAAGGAACCTCAGCAGCTAGAAAGATGAGCCATGATTAAAACAGTAGGTTATAACAGAATGTTAGTCCCACCTGCTGTGAAGAGTAATGCATTTTTCTGATTAAATGTTAACATTGTTGAGTACATTGTATTATCACAGACGCTACTGGAATATATGGTATACATACTGATATACATTACCTTTTAAATTTTGTGAATTTCTAAAATCTTTGTGGTTCTGAGAATACCGTCTATGGAATTATGGATTATATTACCAACCTTTCAAGACACCTCACATAAAGCAAATTTCTGTCTTCTTACTCTTTTTCTTTCTTCTTTAAATGAGCTTTTCCGTGAATTCATTAGCAACTTCTCATTCTTTCTTGAATTAACATTTTATAATAATGAAATTCAACGCTGGAAAGAAATTCACATACATTTTGAATAACCTGCCTTGAAATGACATAGAGATAAATATACCTCCGTTATGGTATTACTAGGCATGTGACTATAGAAGAGGGGCTTAACTTCTCTTAGTCTTCTTATATCTACCTTTGTTGAAGACAGACCTTGTTATAACTCACAGAATATTATGAAGATAGATCTACATGTGGCAGAACACTAATAGCTAACTTTTGCTGAGCACTTCTATGTGCCAGGTAAGTTTCAAATATTTTACCTAAATATTTGAAAATTTTCAAATAAAAATCAATTAAAAACTAAATTAAAAGTTTAATCATTAAATCATTCTATTAAAAATCTTGTAAAAGGTGTTTCCTGATCTCTTTTTAAATAAATGAGAAGCCCATAAAGTATAAAGTATAAGTCAGTATATGAGAGATCCATGAAGTATAAAGTCAAGGAAATAAAGCTATGGTTCTTGGCTTTGAAACCATATCCATCCATTTATATATAGATCTGAATATATAAAATATTCAGGTCTCAATCTAAGTTCTTTGGCTTGCATTTCGTGTGTGTGTGTGTGTACAGGAGAAGGAAATGGCAACCCACTAAAGTATTCTTGCCTGGAAAATCCCATGGACAGAGGAGCCTGGAGGGCTACAGTTCATGGGTCACAGAGTCAGCCATTACTGAGCACATATGTGTATATAGACAGATAGATAGAATTTTGAGTAAGATACATCATTATATCTGGATTTATGAAATGTCATGACATGATTAAGCAAATGGGACTTAGGAAAGTCGAGATGAGAGATGATGGTGGCAGAGGTGAAAGATATAAATCAGAGTTATTTATAAAATCTTAAATTTTATATATATAACACACATCTAAAAACAACAATATAAGCTAAAACACTGAGAGCTGAATATTTTATATATTCAAAAATTGCAGTTTTCAATTATATGTTTACTTGTGTACTCAAAAAAATTCTCATTCCCTTTTCTTAGGTTTAAATATTTTATGTCAACTGCAAATGGTATCTTATACCTCATGAAATCGTGTTACAGATCCATGTTAAATTCATTCCTGGTGACCAATTATTAATTTATTATCTCAGTCATGATGGTAGTGATAAAAAAAACTTAGGTCAGAGATCTACCCATCCAGTCATGCTGTCTCCAACTCAGTGTTATTCATGGCTAACCATTGGGATCTAAGAGTCACCACTGTGTCTGGCAGAACCAATGACGGTGCTCTGACTTCTAGTTAGGGCCAATCAGAACAGAGACACTCAACAGGGCTTCAGCTGACAGGTGTATTGTAATATTGATTTCAGATGTGAAGTTGTCTAGGAGCTTGATATAGCAGTGGTGCACAGGAATAGTCGCTAAATGTTTTCCGTGAGGTCACTAGAGAATGACAAGATATGTACAAATATTCAAAAGATAATATTAAAATTCTGAAACCACCTGTCTTTGCCTCCATGTTTTAGGAGTTCACCCAAGGCTGTAGTTTATGACTGGGAATATCAGCTATAGAACAGTAAGTTTTCTAGGATAGAAATTACAATTTTTAAGAAATCTTTAATTAACTGATTAATAAAAAGTATTCCTAAATTATTGTGTAGAAAGAATAAATGGAAGAATAAATACTGAATAACTGAAGAATAAATAAATAAGAGTAAACTGAAGGTATTATTTTTGAAATAGCAAAGTTAATTTTCCCTGTCTTCTTAATAAAGCGGTGACAAGAGTCAACTGTATTTGGTTCACTTCACTGAGGTGTAATGTGCTCTATTTCATAATGACAAACATTCCATAGAAGTGTCCCTAAGTAGGTAATTGACTTGAATTTATACTGTTGATAACAATTACAGTTAACCTGAAATGTAACATGTCCTACTTAGCCTAGAAGAAATAGTTTGTTCCTGTTCTCTTGAAACTATATCACAGAAATTCAGTTCAGTTCAGTTCAGTCACTCAGTCGTGTCCGACTCTCCGCGACCCCATGAATCACAGCACGCCAGGCCTCCCTATCCATCACCAACTCCCGGAGTTCACTCAAACTCATGTCCACAGAGTCGGTGATGCCATCCAGCCATCTCATTCTCTGTCGTCCCCTTCTCCTCCCGCCCCCAACCTTTCCCAGCATCAGAGTCTTTTCCAGTGAGTCAACTCGTCGCATGAGGTGGCCAAAGTATTGCAGTTTCAGCTTTAGCATCAGTCCCTCCAATGAACATCCAGGATTGATCTCCTCTAGAATGGACTGGTTGGATCTCCTTGCAGTATAAGGGACTCTCAAGAGTCTTCTCCAGCACCACAGTTCAAAAGCATCGATTCTTCGGCGATCAGCCTTCTTCACAGTCCAACTCTCACATCCATACATGACCACGGGAAAAACCATTGCCTTGACTAGACGGACCTTGGTTGGCAAAGTAATGTCTCTGCTTTTTAATATACTATCAAGGTTGGTCATAACTTTCCTCCCAAGGAGCAAGCGTCTTTTAATTTCATGGCTGCAATCAGCATCTGCAGTGATTTTGGAGCCCAAAAAAATAAAGTCTGACACTGTTTCCACTGTTTTTCCATCTATTTCCCATGAAGTGATGGGACCAGATGCCATGATCTTTGTTTTCTGAAGGTTGAGCTTCAAGCCAACCTTTTCACTCTCCTCTTTTACTTTCATCAAGAGGCTTTTGAGCTCCTCTTCACTTTCTGCCATAAGGGTAGTGTCATCTGCATATCTGAGGTTCACACTTGCAAACACATACCAAAGTAAGAATTACCTACACTAACCTCAATTGAAAAAAGGATAAGCCTGCCCAGAACAGTATGAGTGTCTAGTTAATTAGAAATTGAAGACAGTAAGTAGTCTTTGTGGACCCACATCAAAGTGAGCTCTAAAGAACTGTAAGGGTTGCCTAGTGATGATTTGAGGGAAGAGAAGTCCTAGATAGAAAGCAGGTTTGAAGGTATCAAGCTGAGAAAATTATGTAAAGTGCTGCTAAAGCCTGCCTTTCATAGTTTGATGCTTGGAAACAACAAAATTCATGCATCAAGACTTATGGGGCAGTCTAATGGATATTACTTAAATGGCAGAAAGTGAAGAGGAACTAAACAGCCTCTTGATGAAGTGAAAGAGGAGAGTGAAAGAGCTGGTTTAAAACTCAACATTCATAAAACTAAGATCAAGGCATCCGGTCCCATTACTTCATGGCAAGTAGAAGGGGGAAAAGTGGGAACAGTGACAGATTTTATTTTCTTGGCCTCCAAAATCACTGTGGACAGTGACTGCAGCCATGATATTAAAAGACACTTGCTCCTCAGAAGAAAAGCTATGACAAACCTATAATGCATATTAAAAAAGCAGAGACATCACTGTGCCAACAAAGGCACCTCTGGCACCCATGCACACCACCTGAGAGTTAAATGATTGAAATGAAGGTTTACCTCATTGGTTTATTTATATTTATATACTGGAAGCTAATTTCTGTAATAAAAGAGACCATATAATGCTGTCCAGGCACTCATGAAAATTAACCAAACAGAGAACAGAGCTGGAAACAGCAATGCTAGGTTTCCCCTTAGTATTCTCTGACTTTTTGTATACATATATATCTCAGGTTGGAAATTTTTCTCTCTTACCATCACTATTCTCACCCAGGCTCCATTATCTCTACCTGGGCAAACTAAAATATTTAGAGAACATTTGTCCAAGGTAAAATAGAAAGTAAAAAATTGGAATACAGTCAGTGACATATTTCAATCTTTATTTTTTTTTGTTTTCTTTTATTATAATTTATTTATTTATTTTTTATTGGAGGCTAATTATTTTACAATATTATATTGGTTGGTTTTGCCATACATTGACATGAATCCGCCCTGGGTGTACATGAGTTCCCCCTCCTGAACCCCCCTCCCACCTCCCAATCTTTAAAACAAGAAAGGTTTTTATCCAACTGAGTTAATGCTCTCCAAATATTCATTATAGCAAAAAATGAAACACAATAAGCAAACTCTGAGAATAAGTGATGGATTGAACTCAGCAAGTTAGCTCAGACATGAAATCAAGGACATAGCAGATGAGTAAGAGCAGTAGGGTTTTCCCTGTCCATATGTGTATCCCATTTGCTCAAATTCTATTGGCCAGAGCAAGTCACATGAGAAAACTCAAACTCAGAAGGCAGGGAAAACATTTCTGCCTCCTCATTTAGAGAAATGGCATAGTCACATGTCAAAAGTCATATGTACAGAAATTTATCACAGTAACTTTATTGAATATGAATATGAATTAAAATATCCTATTTTCCAATATTAATTTCAACTCATGATTCTTTACTTCCTACTCAATGAAACCAACTTTACATTTTTAGTTATTCAAAGTATGATTAATGAAATATTGAATGTAATTTTCCCTTTTCCCAGAAAAAGTGATGAATGAAGACCAACATTATGGATTAAATGGTTTTAACTCATCATGTCAAAATGCTTTGCAGGCAACTGGGAGTCTGCCCATGCTGTCCTCTTACCATTTTATCATTCTAATGCTGCCTCCAACAACAAACCTTTTAAAAAAATATTTTTTCTTTATGAGAAGAATGAAATTTGAAGTCTTTGAAGTGAGCAGTTATAACTCTGTGGCTGTAATATATGCACTGAGAGGTGATCCCCTCCATGTACCAGGTAGAAGTGACAAACATGATTTCTTTCCCTGAAATCAAAAGAAAATGTCTCCAGGAGAACCATTCCTAACCATTTGGAGAGTAATCTCTTTCCTGTTTGGACAACTCCTTAGACGACACACTTGCTGATCTGTATTTGGCACTCTACTCACAAGAAAAATGAATGGAAGAGTGAAGCCAAGGCAGACAGGGGATGCCAAAGTAAGGAGACCTATGTATCCACTGGATAAATAAAAGATGAGAGAACTTCCCCTGGGCCAAAAGAGCATGGCAAAATGTAGCTAAGCTTGAGAAAGCTTGCTAATTTTCTAATAAAGGTGATTGCCTATCAAGCAAAAGGACCACAGCACTTAAGAGAATCAAGTAGACCTCTGATGGCTGGAGTTGATGTGGGAGAAAAGTAGTCGAAAGGTTTCCAGGTATCGCTCAACCAGCCAATAGTATATTAGGAAGGGTAGTTCAGACGGTTTTTACACAAATATCATTCTTGCAAAAAGGAAACAGCATCAGATGACTGCTAATCAAAGGACATCACTGTTCAGCCAGTGCTATCCAAACAAACAGGAAGTTGCATTATTAAAACAGAGAATGGGTAACTGAAGACAAACTTTCCCTTCTTTCACAGACTTTCATTCCTATCACAAATGGCCAAAAAGTTCTACATAGGAAAGCAGAGGAGAAAGTATCTTAGAAACATACTACACATATCTTCTAAAACAAGATACTAGCATCTGGAAGAGTGAAAGAACAGATTGTGTTCCCTACATAGAGGAAGAGCTGTAAACAGACACACAGACTTTATTGCTAGCATAGAGCTTGACAATATTTAAATGAAATATGAGATATTTTAAAATATTATTTTAATGCTCAGAAGAGTTAGTATTGTTAAGACAGCAACATTTTCAAATTGGTCTACTGATTCAATGTAATCACAATCAAAATCTCAACTGCCTTTTGACAATTCTAATCCTAGGATTCATATGTATAAATAAATGCAAGGGACCCAAAATAGCCAAAATATATTTGAAAAAGGATGAAGCTGACAGGGTCACACTTCCCGATTTCAGAACTTACTACAAAACTACAACAATCAAGACAGTGCGGTATAGCATAAGGATAGACAGATAGATCAATGTAATTACTAGTCTAGAAATAAATGCTTTCATTAATAGTCAATTGATTTTGACAAGGATGCTAAGATTATTCAATGGGAAAAATAGCTTTTTCCAAAATTAGGGCTGGGTAAACTGCATGCAATGCCCCCAGCGAAAGAATGAGATTTGAACACTATCTTTTACAATAAGCAAAAATTAACTCAGAATGGATCAAAGACCTAAATGGAAGGGGGGAAAAGATATGAAACTTGGAAGTAAACGTAGCAAATCTTTATAATCTTGGATTTGTTGATAGTTTCTAAAATACAATATTAAAAGTTCAAACAACCAAATATAAAATAATAACACTTTATCCAAATCCACTTCTATTTCAAAGGACAATATCAAGAGAGTGAAAAGACAAGCCATATAATGAGAAAAAATGTTGGAAAACTGTACAATATCCAAGATATGGAAGCAACTAAATATCCATCAACAGATGAGAAGATGTGATGTATATGTGTATGTGTGTGTATATATACACACACACAATGAGTATTAGCCATAAAAAAGAATGAAATAATGCCATTTGCAGCAACATGGAGGGAACTAGAGATTATTATACTAAGTGGAGTAAGTCTAAAAGAGAAAGACAAATACCATTTGATATCACTTATATGTGAAATCTAAAATATGACATAGGTGAATTTGTTTATGAAATAGACTCAGACATAGAAAACAAACTTATGGTTACCAAAGGGAAAAGAGAGGAGAGGGATAAATTAGGAGCTTGGGATTAGCAGATAAAAACTAATGTATATATATTTATATATATATTTATATATATATTTATATAAGTGAGTGAAAGTTGCTCAGTTGTGTCTGACTCTTTGTGACTCCAATGGACTATAGAGTCCATGGAATTCTCCAGGCCAGAATACTGGAGTGGGTAGCTATTCCCTTCTCCAGGGGATCTTCCCAACCCAGGAATCGAACCCAGGTCTCCTGCATTGCAGGTGGATTCTTCACCAGCTGAGCCAAAAGGGAAGTCCATATATATATATATATAAATAACAAGGTCCTACTGTATAGCACAACTAACTATATTCAATATCCTATAATAAACCATAATGTAAAAGAATATAGAAAAGAATACATATCTGTATAACTGAATCACTTTGCTATATACTAGAAACAATCTACACTGTAAATCAACTATACTTCAATGAAAAATATTGGCAAATCAAACATTTAATAAACGTCTTGTATCCAGGTGGCTCGGATGGTAAAAAATATGCCTGTAATGCAAGAGACCCAGGTTCAATCCCTGAGTCAGGAAGATCCCCTGGAAAAGGGAATGGCAACCCACTCCAGTATTCTTGCATGAGAAATCCCACAGACAGAAGAGCCTGGCAGGCTACATACAGTCCATGGGGTCACAAAGAGTCAGACACAACTAAGCAACTAACACACACACACACACACACAAGATCTCGTTAAAAAAAAAAAAAAACCCTACAAATTAGCAATAAAAAGACAAAACAACCAATTTAAAAAACTGGAAAAATATTTTTGGACAGATAATTTTCCAAAATGGCCAAAAGGCACATGAAAAGATGTTCAATCAACATCATTAGTCATGAGGAAAACGCAAGTCAAAACCATAATGAGATACTACTTCTCACCAACCAGAATGGCTAGAATTAAAACAAGCAAGCACACAAAAACCTTGCAATAACAAGTGTTGGTAAGGATGTGAAGAAAGAATCCTCACACACTGCTGGTGAAATTTAAAAAATGGTACTGTCACTTTGGAAAACAGTTTAGTATTTCCACACAAAGTAAAACCTGGAATTATCATGATGTTGCTTATTGTTTAGTAGCTAAGTGGTATCCAATTCTTTTATGACCCCATGGACTTCTGCCTCCCAAGCTCCTCTGTCCATGAGATTTCTTAGGCAAGAATACTGGAGCGGGTTGCAATTTTCTTCACCAGGGCATCTTCTCGACCCAGGAATTGAACCCACATCTCCTGCATTGGCAGGGAGATTCTTGGTAGATTCTTTACCACTGAGCCACCAGAGAAATCAATACAGTTATCATATGACACAGCAATTCCACTACTCAGTTCAGTTCAGTTCAGTTGCTCAGTCATATCCAACTCTTTGTGACCCCATGAATCACAGCACGCCAGGCCTCCCTGTCCATCACCAACTCCTGGAGTTCAATCAAACCCACCTCCATCGAGTCGGTGATGCCATCCAGCCATCTCATTCTCTGTCGTCCCCTTCTCCTCCCGCCCCCAATCCCTCCCAGCATCAGAGTCTTTTCCAGTGAGTCAACTCATAGCATGAGGTGGCCAAAGTATTGCAGTTTCAGCTTTAGCATCAGGCCTTCCAATGAACACCCAGGATTGATCTCCTTTAGAAATGGACTGGTTGGATCTCCTTGCAGTCCAAGGGACTCTCAAGAGTCTTCTCCAGCACCACATTTCAAAAGCATCAATTCTTCGGCGATCAGCTTTCTTCACAGTCCAACTCTCACATCCATACATGACCACTGGAAAAACCATAGCCTTGACTAGACGGACCTTGGTTGGCTAAGTAATGTCTCTGCTTTTTAATATACTATCTAGGTTGGTCATAACTTTCCTTCCAAGGAGTAAGCATCTTTTAATTTCATAGCTGGAATCAGAATCTGCAGTGATTTTGGAGCCCCCAAAAATAAAGTCTGACACTGTTTCCACTGTTTCCCCATCTATTTTCCATGAAGTGATGGGACCAGATGCCATGATCTTTGTTTTCTGAATGTTGAGCTTCAAGCCAACCTTTTTTCACTCTCCTCTTTCACTTTCATCAAGACTGTTAAAAGATAAACTGGGCATGCTAAAATTTTTAAGTTTATTTGAGCAAATATCAGTTCCTTCCTTTTGGTCAGATTTTTAGCCTGAGAGATATAATTAAAATATAAGGCATTAGAGCTACTCTCAGACACCACTCTGGAGTTCTCACAGGCTTTTTTGTGTGTCTGATTCAAACCAATCATAATCAAATAAGTGAAAGAAAGACCCCATTGTAGGAGTCATCTTTTTAAGCCAAAAGTCTTGGTCAATGATCTTACGTAGCTGAATCCCAACTTCGCCAGAAGTCTCAATCCAAAAGTAAGAGGTGTTGGTCACAGCACAGACATATCCTTGCTCAGTTAAAAGCTGTTCTCTCAGTGTTACTTGAGATATCTCCTGGGCTTGAATTCCTAAAACTCCCACTGAATAAAATATAACTCTCAACTTTTCGGTTGTGAATAATTTTTTTGGTTGGCAACAGCCCATTTGCAACCTAGATTTCATAAAGTACATAACTGCTAATACCAGAAGTTTAACCCCACTTAATTTCAGGATTCCAGAAATGCCACTACTCTTTACTCTTAAGATCATCTCATTTCTTGAACTTTTATAAATATTCACTAATTTATTTAATTCATTTACTCTTACATATATAGGTTCCCCTGGTGGCTCAGATGGTAAAGAATCTGTCTGCATTGTTGGAGACCAGGTTCGATCCCTGGGTCAAGAAGATCTCCTGGTGAAGGGAATGGCAACCCACTCCAGTATTCTTGCCTGGAGAATCCCATGGACAGAGGAGCCTATGGTGGTCCATAGGGTTGCAAGAGTCAGATACAGTGAGCGACTAACATTTTCAATTACATATATACATGTATTGGACATTTATTAATTGAATGTTATGAGCAAGAGTAGTGGTCACTTGTCATTAATTAACTTTAATCAAATGCAAACACTTTCTCAGACCAAGTATTCTAAATTTAACTACCCACTCAGAGGAGCCTTCCCTGAGCACCTGGCACTCCCTAGCACCCCATTTCTTTCTACCTCTGAAAAATCTTAGAATACAGGCTGTTTTCTACTTATTTAGGCATGTTTTTTTTTTTTGGGGGGTTTGACTTATTTCAGCAATACCAAAGGCAAAATGAACATGAAAAAAGATAGCTGAACAGTAAATCCTGAGCCAATGTAACCACTGCTGATTTTATTCTGGGCATGCAGATAAAGTGACTTAGTACATATGAAAATTTTAAGACTTCCTGTGTTCCATTCATTATTATATGCTCAAGTCCTCATATTACTTGAAAATATTTTTTGATTTAAACTGGTGGAGAAGAGAGCAAGGGCAGGGGGACATTTATACACATAACAAACCTAGGAGAAAACATCACCACCCTTCTGGGGCCAGGCGTGTTTCTCTTTACTACACATCATAAAGAGAAACTGAGAGTTCTTGATAATGTGTTTTCTTTAGTAACAGAGACTTTTCCTAAATGGAGTAGGGGCCATTAGAAAACAAAAAGTAGCACTGACATATATACACGACAATGTGTAAAACAGATACCTAGTGAGAAGCTGCTGAATAACACAGGGAGCTCAGCCTGGCGCTCTGTGATGACCTAGGTCGGGAGGGAAGGAGGCTCAAGAGGAAGGTGATATGTGTATAATTATGGCTGATTGGCACTGTTGGACAGCAGAAGCCAATACAACATTGTAAAGCATATTTCCTCCAGTTAAAAAAATTAATTTAGAAAAGAACACAAAACATGCAAATAAACAAGCTTCACTTTACTTGGTCAGGTGATTAAAACAGATTTGCTTTATAAGCTAGAGTGATTTTAATAAGAGTGCTTTGTGTCGTTTGCAGGTCAACACTATAAGGAATCTAGGAGAATTGTAACCATGAGGGTTTTGCTAAGTCCACACACAGATGACAGACCAGTACTTTGCATTTCTGCCCTTAATTACTAATGGAATATGGATAACAAACATTTTCTGTACACCTGAAATTATCACAACATTGTTAATCAACTATACTCCAATGTGAAACTAAAATTTAAACAATGAAAACCAAAAAATATATATACTAATGGAGCTACCTCAATCAGAGCTATCGTCAGATTCTCCTTCATTCCTATGACCCATAACTAGTCCCTGCCTGAATTTTAAAATTGGTGGCAAGACTATGAATTAACTTAAAGCTAGTTTTCTTCAAAGAATTGATTGCAATTGTGTTTTAAGAAAAATAACCTATACCTTGCTTAGACTGAATGGAAAATAACATTTGAGCTTGGGCTTACAGCTAATTAGATAATCAGTCATTTGCTTAATTAATATAAATTAATATAAACAAATGTATCCTCAAAGAAAGTACTTTATATGTAATAAAAAAAAGAAAAATCAGGTATTCATTTCATAAGATTTCAAAGGCAAAGATAAAATAAGTATCAAGCAATAATAATAATTACAGAAAATATTTGAGTGTTCATTGACTGCTGCTACTGCTGCTAAGTCACTTCAGTCGTGCGATCCCATAGATGGCAGCCCACCAGGCTCCCCCATCCCTGGGTTTCTCCAGGCAATAACACCAAAGTGGGTTGCCATTTCCTTCTCCAAGGCATGAAAGTGAAAAGTGAAAGTGAAGTCGCTCAGTTGTGTCCAACTCTCAGCCACCCCAAGGACTGCAGCCTACCAGGCTCCTCCGTCCAAGGGATTTTCCAGGCAAGAGTACTGGAGTGGGGTGCCATTGCTTTCTCCAAAATAATGGGCAGAACATCTAAATAGACATACAGGTGGCCAAGAGGTACCTGTATGTTGAAAGATACTCAACATCACTAATTATTAGAGAAATGCAAATCAAAACTGCATTGAGGTTTCAATTTACACACGTCAGAATGGCCATCCTCAAAAATCCACAAACAATAAATGCAAGAGAGGATGTGGAAAAAATGGAACCCTCCTGTACTATTATTATTATAGGGGCTATTAGTATAGGGGCTTCCCAGGTAGCTCAGCTGGTAAAGAATCTACCTGCAATGCAGGAGACCCTGGTTCAATTCCTGGGTGGGGAAGTTCCCCTGGAGAAGGGACAGGCTACCCACTTCAGTATTCTTGAGCTTCCCTGATGATTCAGGCAGTAAAGAATCTACCTACAATGCAGGAGACCTGGGTTTGATCCCGGGTTTGGGAAGATCTCCTGGAGGAGGGTTTGGTATCCCACACCCGTATTTTTGCCTGAAGGATCCCCATGAGCAGAGGAGCCTTGTGGGCTATACAGTCCGTGGGATCACAAAGAATCGGACACAGAGTGACTAAGCACAGCACACACACTATTAGTGGAAATGTAAATTGGTACAACCATTTTGGAGAATAGTATGGAGGTTCCTAAAAAACAAAATACAGAGCTACCATATGATCCACCAATCCTGCTGCTGGGCATGTATCTGGAGAGAATCATAATTTGAAAAGATACAGTCAGTGTTCATTGCAGCACTATTTACACTAGCCAGGATATAGAAGCAATCTAAATGTCCATCAACAGAGGAGTGGATAAAAAAGATGTGGTACAGACATGTAAGAGAATATTATTCAGCCCTAAAAAGGAACAAAATAATGCCATTTGCAGCAACATGGATAGACCTAGAGACTGTCATACTGAGTGAAGTCAGAGAAAGACAAATATATGGTATCACTTACATGTGAAATCTAAAAAAATTACGATACAAATGAATTTACCTACAAAATAGAAATAGAGTCACAGATATAAAAAACAAGCTTATGGTTACCAGGGGAGGGGAAGTAAATTGGGAGATTGGGAGTGACATATACACACTACTGTATATATATAATAGATAACTAATAAGGACCTACTTACTGTAAATATAGCACAGGGAACTCTACTAAATGCTGTGTAATGGCCTATAGGGAAAAGAATCTTAAAAAGAGTGGATAGACATGTATATATAACTATTCACTTTGCTGTATAGCAGAAATACAACGTTGTATTGGGTTGGCTAAAAAGTTCTTTGGGGTTTTTCCATAATATCTTGTAGAAAAACCCAAATAAACTTTTGGCCAACCCAACAAATCAACTACACTCTACTTCCTCTTTGCATTACTATAACAGATGGTACCTTTCCTATTGGAACACTTATTGAAACCGCCACTAGGTTGTGAGTATTTTGCACCAAGCACCACATCTGTTTTGTTCTGGTGAAAGCAAAAGAGTTAGTCACTCATCGTATCTGACTCTTTGCGACCCCATGGACTGTAGCCAGCTAGGCAATTCTGTCCATGGGATTTCCCAGGCAGGAATATTGGAGTGGGTTGCCATTTCCTTCTCCAGAGGGATCTTCCTGACCCAGGGATTGAACCCACATCTCCTGCATAGGCAGGCAGTTTCTTCACCACTGAGTCACCAAGAAAGACCCAACATTCACATTACCCAGTCTCTTATCCACGTTTCCTGTCTTGATTGGTCTATTTCCCTAGTTCTGATCTATAACTTTATCGTTCTGCTCAAGTTCATTACTTCTTTCATCAGTCTGCTCTCACACATCCACTAATTTATCTTGTTTGACTGTGAAACAAAACTCCTCCTCCAGTGTCTTTCATAGACAGTTCTTTCTAGCATAGACTGGTACTCCCAGCCTCTGATCCTTTGCTGTCTCAATACTTGAACCATTAGCAATAGAAACCAGGGTACCAGAACAGAAGGAAATGGACTGCAATGCAGGACTATGTGTACCCGTGTATACACAGGCTGCAAGGAGTTCGAGGAGATGACTGCAGTCGGAAAACAACTTAAAGGACAGGAGTTCTTATGAGTGAGAAGACACAGTCAAGGGACGCAGGAGGAGTCTGAAGATGAAATTTGGATAATTTATCAACTGTGTTCCATGGGTTCTATAGTGAAAAGTTGTTTCAAAAATAATCTCAACACACTAGGAAAAGCAGAAAAGCTGAGTCACTGCACCATTCTCGTTTTTTCTTCATTAAATTTCATTTCATGTTCTTTCCTCATTCTGTATTCTGATCTTTTATTCTGTAAAAGATTTATTCTGTATTCTGATCTTACCAGCTTAGTTCCCAGTTTTATCATTCCCAACTGATCATATTCTGCAAAGTTTCACTTTAAACTTAACCTGACACCACATGTTTTATAGAACTTGGATGAACTCTAAAGAGAGACTAGATTTTCAACTTGTTCTACATGGGGGTCCATTGAGACATATTAAGGAATGGTTCCTAATGTAAAAGCAGTTATATGAAGACAAAATTTTGAACCCATACCACTATTTTGAGCAAAGCAGCTCCCCTATAACCTAATTTATGGATTTTATCTTAAGATTTTATTTTAAAAAAGCATCAGTTCAGTTCAGTTCAGTCGCTCAGTCGTGTCTGACTCTCTGTGACCCCATGAATCACAGCACGCCAGGCCTCCCTGTCCATCACCAACTCCCGGACTTCACTCAAACTCATGTCCACAGAGTCGGTGATGCCATCCAGCCATCTCATTCTCCGTCGTCCCCTTCTCCTCCCGCCCCCAACCTTTCCCAGCATCAGAGTCTTTTCCAGTGAGTCAACTCGTCGCATGAGGTGGCCAAAGTATTGCAGTTTCAGCTTTAGCATCAGTTCTTCCAATGAACACCCAGGACTGATCTCCTTTAGAATGGACTGGTTGGATCTCCTTGGAGTCCAAGGGACTCTCAAGAGTCTTCTCCAACACCACAGTTCAAAAGCATCAATTCTTCGGCGATCAGCTTTCTTCACAGTCCAACTCTCACATCCATACATAGCATAGCCTAAAAAGCAAGTTTGAAAATCAATGACTATCATTCTTCAATTTATAAATGTCATGGCAGAAAGAGAAATAGTATTTTTCCCAATATCACAAAACTAGTTATAATAAGTGGCAAATTCGAACTCCCTGGTATGGGACCTTTCCGTGATTCCTCAGCACCAGTTCCATCATTCCTAAACTGAGGTTTTGGCCATATATGGTACCCAGGCAATCAACAAGAAAAATCTGAAATCTATGATCAGGTATCAATTTGAAGAATGAGGAAGATCCCATGAACAACAGAAAAGATCAGAAACAGAGCTTAAGAATTTCTGTCCAAACAAGCAGAGCTAAAGAAATGTCAAACTAAGGTATAAGAAGAAAACAGAAAGTGATTCAGGATACAAAGCCAAGATTAGCTTCAAGAGAGCCATTTTATGATATGATAAAAGGGATAGTATACAAAATCCAATGAGGAACATGGAATTCATATCCAAAATCCAACCCTACACACACACACACACAAATGCGGGAAGAAGGATGGAAAGCAAATCTATAAAAAATTAACAGTTCAATACCAGCAACACAGCAATGACCCATCTTTGAGACCAGGATCAAGATGAGCTTTGTGCTCGAATCTTGTTTGAAAACCTAAAGCAGTGGAAATTATTCCTTCATTAGGTAGAGAGCCAGACAGAAACAGGATTCACCCTTGGGCTGCTGGGTGGTCTGAAGGTAGGGACCTGGTCTATGCTGGATATGATAGTCACAATAGCAGAGAACATCATGTTTCCAGCAAGAGCAAAGATCATCCCTGGAGAATAATAAGTGCCTTCATTAAATCAAAACACAATAGCTTTGATTTCCACATCTTGGCCCCAGTCAATGATTTTCTTACTTATAGTGAGACAGGCCAACTCGCTCTCAAAATCAGTTTTGAAAAGCTGAGAAGCTGCTAATACTATTTAAAATATTCATAGCTCAGAGCTACTTCAGACGATGCCAGACTACCTGTTCCCAACGAAGGACAGTGAGTGAATAGCAGAGAATGTATGCTCACTATGGACAAGAAATATAATTTACCCAGGGCTGAATATTATTCTTCAACAATTTGGCAAAGTCATTTTCTTAAGGTGAATTAATTTCCTCGATTTTGCTTGGCTTTTATTGCCTTCTCAAAATTCAGACACATAATATCAAACAGATGGCTTGAACCAGTGAATAAATAAGTCATAAAAGGGTTTTGTATACTTCATTGTTCTGGTTTATGGCAACACACAGCAATCAAGCTCTGTTGAAACCTGGATAAAATTGCTAGTTTCACTTTGTTTGAGTTCCAGATGATCTGGAAGAAATAAAACTTCTCCAGGAGCAAGTGTTCTTGGAATCCCTTCTTCATGTAATTTGCCCAAGAAATCAATTCAACCTTTCTGAAGTTTTCCAAGCTATAGCTTTAGAAAAAAATCTAAGAGAATGATAGTTTTATCATTGTTCACCCAGATCAAAAATGCTATCTGGTTTAGTTACCATGGAGATTATTCAAGAGATAGAGTAGGGAGTGAGGGTATAAACACAATGGAGAAGTTGTGTGGACACTACAAATACAGAGCTCAAATCAATAAAAATATACACTGAGAATCTATCAGTAGAGATACAGTCCTCCCAGATGGCAACAGATCACATTCGAGTAACCTTAGACAAGGGATTTTATTTTCTTATCTTTCCACTCTGAGAACTAGATTTTACATTAAAATTGTCAACCATGGTCTTTTCTTACAACTAGCTAACTGACCAGGTTCTCTATTAAGATTTTTATGAGAATAACAGAAGACTGAGACACAGACCCATACTATATGTGAAGCTATATGAAACAACCAGTTAGATAATGGAGTGAATTATCTGATATTAGGGAAATGTGATGATGATGATAACCAGGACAGGTAATGTTCCATCTAAAGGGACAGATGCTGCTTCACTCCAGCCAATGCTGCTTTGTGTGTTTTGCCAGAACTTCTCCTTTGTCAAAGAGAATCTTTTCCCAGATTCAGTTAGGTTAAGATAAAACCTGATAGGCAATCTTTATTCATAAACTGTCCAATATGCAATCTGAAACTTATGATGACTGAGCTCTGAGAAGCACAATGCACCAAGGAGTATCTAAATCAGAGGAAACCAGAATGGTTACTTGGTTTGACAAGTCTCTTAACAAAGGAGTCCAATTGTAGTGCAATGCAGTATCCCTAACAAACTGGTTGTTCAACCACCGCTTATACACCATGAAGGAAACTTGCTGCTGAGTGTATGAAATGCTTAGGTTTATACTCAAGATAATTCCTTTGAAGAACACAGACCACTATCATGGCCCCTATTCTACTCAAACCTAACGAGTTGAGACCAGAAAATTGTTGGATTCAGTCTTTGCCCCCTGGAAAGATATTGGGTGCTATCTTGCTACCTGAAAAATGGTCACTGAAAGAAGTTCCCATCGAAAACTACGTAGTAAACAATATATTACAATTTGTGAAAGTGAAGTTGCTCAGTCGTGTCCACCTTTTTGCGACCCCGTGGACTGTAGCCCACCAGGCTCCTCCGTCCATGGGATTCTCCAGACAAGAATACTAGAGTGGTTGCCATTTCCTTCTCCAGGGGATCTTCCCAACCCAGGGTTCGAACCCAGCTCTCCTGCATTGCAGGCAGACGCTTTAACCTCTGAGCCACCAGGGAAGCCCTACAATTTGTATGCTACATTATAAATGTTAAGTCCACTAAATATCAAAATAGTTACTTAAATATGTTACAAATGAAATTATTTATAAAACAAACATACAGACATAGAAAAAACAAACTAGTGGGGAGGGAGATAAATTAAGAGTTTGAGATTAGCAGATACACGCTTAGACAAGCAATAAGGTCTTACTGTATAGCACAAAGAACTACACTCAGTATCCTGTAATAACCTATAATGAAAAGAATAAGAAAAGAATATGTATGTACTGATATAACTGAATTACTCTGCTGTACACCAGAAACTAACACAACATTGTAAATCAACTCCACTTCAATAAAAACTTTTAAAAATTAAAAAGTTATTTAATGCAACACATGAATTGTATCCTGAAAAACAACAACAAAAGAGAAGTCAGTGGAAAGACTAGTGAAATTCAAATAAAATCTGTACTTTAATTAATAGTTTGTTCTATTGTTAACTGTGTATTTGAGATAAATATAGCATGGTCATGTAAGATGTTCCCTGGTGACTCAGATGGTAAAGAGTCCTCCTGCATTGTAAAAGACCCAATTTCAATCCCTGTTTCAGGAATATCCCCTGGAGTGGGGCATGTCAACCCCCTCCCATATCCTTGCCTGGGGAATTCCATGGAGAGAGAAGACTGGTAGGCTACAGTACATGGGGTTACATAGAGTCGGATAGGACTGAGCAACTATCACTTTCACTTTAACATTAGGTGAATATGAATGAGGGTTATATGGGATTTTTGTAATATATTTGCAACTTTCCTGAAATCTTTTTGTATTGGTTCCACAATACACAATAAAATATACATTTTTATTTATTTTTAGCTGCAAATGCCATGTGAATATGGCACTTATTAAAGGAAAAGTTAATGAAAACAAAACTAGGTTGGTGTGGAAGCAAAAGTCTGCTCCAATAAGACAACCAGAGCTATTAATTGCAAACCAAATATTGGCAGCTACAAACCAATCAGGTTGGTAAATTTAAAAGACCACAGTATGGATTTAAAGCTTTACCAATCACTATCCGAAAGGTTTGTTAGGTTATTTACTTTCTTTAGTTCACCCACAAATGATGCAATGCCTATTACTTGTTAAGAACTGACGCTAGTGGTAATGATCCCACCTGCCAGTGCAGGAGATGTAAGAGATTTGGGTTTCGATCCCTGGGTTGGCAAGATTCCCCTGGAGGAGGACGTGGTAACCCACTCCAGTATTCCAGCCTGGAGAATCTCATGGACAGAGGACCCTGGTGGGCTGTAGCCCATAGGGTTGCAAAGAGTTGGACATGACTGAAGTGTCTTAGCACTCATGGAGTTTCTGGGAGATTCTGGCTGACCTAAATAGACATAGTTCCTACTCTCATGGAGCTAACTGTACAACTAAGGGACACAGACTTTGAACTAACAAGCATACAAGTCAATTTCTATGAAAACCAGCCCTAAATCAACCAGACAGCCCATAGTCCAAAATAGTGTGTGCACATACAAAATCTGAAAGAAAAATTAAAATAGACTATACTTGAATTAATCATACTTTTACATTGATATATAGTCCACAAGATGAGTAGGAAATTTTGAAGTGGATCATCCACTTTATCTCATGAGCTTTCCTTACCTCAATTTTTTCACCACTGTGTAGTCTCAGTTCTTCAGAACAGTCATGCAACTCCATTCTCAGGGTAGTTAGGGAATCTTTCCTCTTGAGCTTTCTCATATATATATATAGGTTCCTTATAAGGGAGGGAGCAAGGGAGGGAGGGAGGGAAGAGAAGGGAAGAATGAAAAAGAAAAATGGTAATATCTTTCGTATCCCACATGCAGAGCTATCTTTCCAAGCTTTGTTTTGTTTTGGTATATCACTGCTATCACCTACTTTAAACTGGTTTATCCTTTCTGTATTGTCCATAATCATTAGAAAGTGAAGTCGCTCAGTCGTGTCTGACTCTTTGCGACCCCATGGACTGTAGCCTACCAGGCTCCTCTGTCGATGGGATTTTCCAGGCAAGAATACTGGAGTGGGTTGCCATTTCCTTATAAGATGTTAAAAACCATTTTTGGAATATAGAGGTTGGTTCAAATTGAAAAATAATAGAAGGTATCACCTTCTCTATTGCATGTCTCCTGGACCTGCTCTAACAAAATACCATAAACAGTATAGTTTAAATTTCATTATGTCACAGCTATGTTCAGTTCAGTTCAGTCACTCAGTCGTGTCCGACTCTCTGCGACCCCATGCATCACAGCACGCCAGGCCTCCCTGTCCATCACCAACTCCTGGAGGTCACTCAAACTCATGTCCACAGAGTCGGTGACACCATCCAGCCATCTCATTCTCGGTCGTCCCATTCTCCTCCCGCCCCCAACCTTTCCCAGCATCAGAGTCTTTTCCAGTGAGTCAACTCGTCGCATGAGGTGGCCAAAGTATTGCAGTTTCAGCTTTAGCATCAGTCCTTCCAATGAACACCCAGGATCGATCTCCCTTAGAATGGACTGGTTGGATCTCCTTGCGGTACAAGGGACTCTCAAGAGTCTTCTCCAACACCACAGTTCAAAAGCATCAATTCTTCGGCGATCAGCTTTCTTCACAGTCCAACTCTCACATCCATAGACAGGGCTAAATCCAAAATCAAGGGCAGGTACAGCCATTCTCTCTCTGGAAGCTCTGAGAAGAATCCCTCCCCTATTTCCTTAGCTCTGGTAGTTGCCAGCAGTCTTTGTTGTTCTTGGCTTGTAGCTACATCACTCCAGTCTCCGTCACCATGTTCACACGGTCATCTGCCATCTGTGTATGTCTCTAACTCTGCATCTCTACACTCAGAACTTCTTTGTCCTTTCTTTCATATTAGGGGCCACCCTAAGCCAATATGACATTAATTTGATTACATCTGCAAAGATTCTATTTCCAATAAGATTACATTCATAGTACAGGAAATTAGGACTTGAAAAAAATCTTTTTTTTGGCGGGGGGGACACAATTCAATTCACAATGTTTGCCTACTCAAATGAGTACATGACAACCATCACAGGCTTTCAATTTTCAGTGCTTTCTGCTAAGAAGAAAATTTCATTTTGGTATCATTCAACATTCATTTAACCACACTGAAAGAGAGCTCTTAGAATGTTTTGATATAGTACAGTGAAGTGAAAATTGTAGTGGACTTGGAGGCAGAAAAATTGGGGTTTCTATCTCAATTTCCTACTTACCATTCTAAGGACCATAAAATGTAAACCATATGTCAGCTGAGTTAAATTTGGCCTGAACCCCGATTCTACCCCCTGTCAAAGTCCAAAGCCCTCCCCTTCACATTCATGGACTCCCAGTTGCTTAGTTCCTCAGGTTTCTCTCCAAGTCAGCATCTTGGCTTCACGCTTATTCCTTTAGTGCTGCTTACAACAATCTGATGGCTGTCAGGGAAAATTGTGAAAGACTTTGAAATGGGAAAAATAGTCTCTGAGTGGCCTATAACCCTGCTGGGTTATCTGTACCTTTCTGGTCTTCAAGCTATTTCATGACTCCGTAACTTGTAGGAAAATGACAATGACAACCATTATACATATAAATGGTTCCTATCCATTGAAACACAAATGCCTTTTGACCAGTGGAGATGTAATTCATAGCCTTTCTCCACTGGAAGAAGCTAGTTTTGCACTTATTCATAAAAGAGTCTCAGTAATCCTGGCTGATTTTATATCAATAACTGCAGATTCTTTGAATATTCCTTTGTACTGCTTATAATATTTTATTTGTTCTTGCAATTAATGAGATATAAGATATTTGACACAAGTTTAATTTTATATAATTAATGATTTTACTTTGCTTAAAACTTCTTATTTTATACTGGAGTAGAACCAGTTAACAATGTTGTGATAGTTTAAGGTGGACAGCAAAGGGACTCAGCCATACATGTGTATCCATTCTCTCGCAAACTTTCCTCCCATCTAGGCTGCCACATAACATTGAGCAGAGTTCCCTGTGCTACACAGTAGGACCTTGTTGGTTATGCATTTTAAATAAAGTGTACATGTCCATCCCAAACTTCCTATCTCTTCCCCACATTACTTCCCCCTCCAGCAACCATAAGTTTGTTCTCTAAGTCTCTGAGTCTCTTTCTGTTTCATAGATAAGTTCATCTGTATAATTTCTTTTTAGATTCCACATATAAGGGATGTCATACAATATTTCTCCTCTGTCTGACTTAGTTGATTTTACTTTTTAAAAAATTATCATTGGGACTTCCCTAGTGGGCCAGTGGTTAAGACCCCGTGCTTCCACTACAGGGGGGCACAGGTTTGATCCCTGGTTGGGAAACTAAGATTTCACATACTATGCAGCATAGCCCAAAAAAAAAAAAAAAAGTTATCATTGAACAAGGCAAAGTTCAAGACTTGCACTTCAAAATATATTTGCCTCAAGATTTTCAAGGATTTGGTAAGTTTCCTAAAACCTGGGAGTAGGAATTACATGTGAGGACCTTTGTCTTTCTCTGTTCTTCCATATCTCCCTTACATCCCCTTCTTCTGGCTCTCTTAACTTGAAAAATATTCTTCCACAATCTACACAGGATTTCACCCACATTCATATTCTGGAGGTTCAGTAACCATTCTAAATGGTCTTTAAAAAAATCACACTCTCAACTAAAATAGGTCTCCCTACAAGAATTTATAACCAGTTGATTAAAGCATAAATTTTCTTTTTTCCATCATGGAAGTTTGTATAAACTTTCTGAACCTTAATCATTCCATAAGCCAAATAGTGCTTATCACAGTATCTAAAGCAGCACATAAGATTTAAATACGATAGTACATATTCAATAGAAAGGCAAACAGCACAGGGACAGAGGAGTTTCAACACATCTTAGCTGAACCTGAAACCACTTTGATAAAGTACAACTGAAATACAGAGTTGGTCTAAAGATAACAGTTACAATTTTCTTAAAGGTCTCAGATATGGATCATTCTTTAGTTGTCAATAACCCAAATAAGAGGAGGTAATGTTCCATAGTCATCCTCAAACTCTAATAGGAACTGTTCACAAAAGGAATTCCTTCCCTCCTGCTCTCTGCCAACCAATGCTGCACAATGCTGTTTGGTCTGAGAGAGGTGCTGACTGATGATCTTTTCTATTGGTTATATACTGTTATGAAAAAATCCCTCCTTCCATGATTTACTCTGAAACTGAGGCTTACTTATTTGCCCCGATTAAACTAAAGACTGCAGGAGATCCAACCAGTCCATTCTAAAGGAGATCAATCCTGGATGTTCATTGGAGGGACTGATGCTAAAGCTGAAACTCCAATACTTTGGCCACCTCATGAGACGAGTTGACTCACTGGAAAAGACTCTGATGCTGGGAAAGGTTGGGGGCGGGAGGAGAAGGGGACGACGGAGAATGAGATGGCTGGATGGCATCACCGACTCTGTGGACATGAGTTTGAGTGTACTCCGGGAGTTGGTGATGGACAGGGAGGCCTGGCGTGCTGTGATTCATGGGGTCGCGGAGAGTCGGACACGACTGAGCGACTGAACTGAACTGAACTGAACTGAAACTAAAGAGACTTCCTTGGACTGTGGGGAGAAACAAGAAGAAGGGGCCTCAGAGATTTCATATCTCTGAGTGACTTTGCAGTGGATTTCTATTCTGAATCCAGAATCTAGTTCTAGTTCTAGACAGAAGCCTACTCCTCAGGTTGAATTTTACTTCTATCATTTACTAACTGTTCTTCCAGGGAGTCTCCTCAAATCTCACTATCTTCATCTGTAGAAGTGTACCATTATTTTTCATTCACCTTCTACTTGCTCATCTCCCAGTGTTATACTCAGCTAAACATTTTGTATTCGAAGAAAGACCAAAATCTGGAGGTCAAGAGAAGTGCCAGGAGACAAGTTATTTTGATTAGAGAGCAGCAAAGAAAGGACAAGGGAGGGGGACATTTTCCAAAACCCAGAAAGAAAACTTTCCATTGGTTTGAGATCTGTAACCTTTTAATGCAATTCAGGAATGCTGTCCATAGAGCTTCTTTCTTCCTGGGATCCACTTTATGCTGATGTTTTGGTCTAAGATTAGCACCCAGCAAAGACCCATATAACAACCTTTTCACAACCAATTAACTCCTAATTGGTTTATTTATATATATGTAAATATACATATTTACATATACATATATACATACATATAACCAAATGAGCAATATAGATGGGGAAACAGTGGAAACAGTGTCAGACTTTATTTTTTTGGGCTCCAAAATCACTGCAGATGCTGATTGTAGCCATGAAATTAAAAGATGCTCACTCCTTGGAAGGAAAGTTATGACCAACCTAGATAGCATATTAAAAAGCAGAGACATTACTTTGCCAACCAAGGTCCGTCTAGTCAAGGCTATGGTTTTTCCCGTGGTCATGTATGGATGTGAGAGTTGGACTGTGAAGAAAGCTGATCGCCGAAGAATTGATGCTTTTGAACTGTGGTGCTGGAGAAGACTCGAGAGTTCCTCGGACTGCAGGGAGATTCAACCAGTCCATTCTAGAGGAGATCGATCCTGGGTGTTCATTGGAAGGACTGATGCTAAAGCTGAAACTTTGGCCACCTCATGCGACGAGTTGACTCACTGGAAAAGAGTCTGATGCTCGGAGGGATTGGGGGTGGGAGGAGACGGGGACTACAGAGAATGAGATGGCTGGATGGCATCACTGACTCGATGGAGGTGGGTTTGAGTGAACTCCTGGAGTTGGTGATGGACAGACAGGGAGGCCTGGCGTGCTGTGATTCATGGGGTCGCAAAGAGTCGGACACAACTGAGCGACTGAACTGAACTGAATATAAAACAAGAGAGAAAGACTAAATATTCAGGAAAGTGCATATAAGCATATTTTGAGAAAAGTAATGTTAAAAGCAGGGACTTTGTGGCCAAGCTAACACTTGGAGTTAATCACAGATCTAATACTAATTAATGTTTGATGATGGAAATTTATATAAATCTCTGAATCTTAATTTACTTATCTGTAAAATGATGCAATGGATTCTGTCTATAAGATTTTTGTACAAAGGATATTATTTAAACACCTCCATAGAAATTTAATTCCCAGGCCAACTAGACACTTTCACCCAGCACATTATTTTCTTCATAGTAATTTGAATTCAAAATTCTATACTTATATTTATATGTATGTACATATGCATATATTTTTGCTAATTTGATTATTTGTTTATACATGAATATTACTTAGGTCTTCCATTAAACTATGAGCTCTATTTGAGAATTGATTTTGGTTTTGCTCATCTCTCTATTCCTAGAATTACATACATTGTGGATGCTCTGCAAACCTTTGTATAATTAATAATTTAGTTCTTTTTATGAACATTAGTTTAAAGGTTAAAAAGCATGTAGTACTATCATCAGTACTACAAGTATAATATAAACAGTAAAATTATAAACTCTTCAACAGAGGGTAAGCTATTTTGTAAAGAAAAACTAAGAGAAGTTTCAAGCAGAAACAAAATAAATAATCATGTTTCAGGGTTGCCATAGCAAAATGTTCTGCCCTAAATTGAAGGTTGGACTCATGTAATAAAATCATGTAGGCTTCTGACCACGAGTTAAAAACTATTGATGAGCAAAGGTAAAGCCAGCCAAAACCCCCCAAATAAGTTCACATCTGCCAAGAAGAGGGAACAT
Source organism: Moschus berezovskii (assembly GCF_049115385.1). Taxonomy (NCBI): domain Eukaryota; kingdom Metazoa; phylum Chordata; class Mammalia; order Artiodactyla; family Moschidae; genus Moschus; species Moschus berezovskii. The sequence goes on from NC_142475.1 coordinate 51,617,093, forward strand.
GAAGACAAAATGACCATAAAGTCATTTTCTGACTTAGCTTCTGACCAAGACACTCAGCTTTTAGATATGAAGATGGCTTCTCATTACCTCTAGATTGAAAATTCAAGGATTTCCAACAAAACATGGGAGGAACATTAAATGAGCCATCAGTGAAATATACAACAGGCAAAAAAAAATGGAATAGAGATACCCACCCTTGGCCTCCTCTTAGAATTCCACAGCAAGAAAATCCTATCCCACTCATGGGCTATTTACAAGACAATTCCATCTGACAGTACTGATTTTTCCTGAATTTCCCAAAAATTTAAGCAAAAAAAAAAACCAAACTTTGGATCAAGCTTCAATAGCACTGGCTATAGTTATTACTAAAATCCATCAGATTGGCACCTACTCTACATGCTATTCTCATTCATTGCACCAGAACTTATTTTTCCAGGCTCATCTCCCAGGGGCACAAAAGACCCTACCACAAGGTGCTCGTTTATTTTCTTAGCAATCTGATAACCGCAGTATCTGCTGGGGAGAAACTGGAGCCAATACTAATGTGGAAAAGCACACTTTTGTAACCACTTCCATATGAGGGTCATTATCATTCCAACCTATCTCAGTTGTCAGAAGACTTAGAATATAAAGATGTGTATACCAAGTCATTATGACCTTTGCAGTCTGTTTAACAGCATACATGTCCTGAGAAGAATAATTTATATTCCTACTACCTATCCACACACAGACCTATGCACTCATGAACCATAGTAACTAGGTAGATAGATGTTGATGATATAGATGGATGGAGAGCTAATAGAAATAGATGATAAAATATGCACACATAACGAAAGTATAGATTTTTATACCAGCAACCACACTTTATATAATTTTATCAGTTTTAATAACTATTATATTAATATAATAATAATAGTACATGTTAATGAGAATAAAATATTAACTGTTAAAACATAGTATAAAGTGAAGAGGAACTCAAAAGCCTCTTGATGAAATTGAAAGAGGAGAGTGAAAATGTTGGCTTGAAGCTCAACATTCAGAAAACAAAGATCATGGCATCTGGTCCCATCATTTCATGGGAAATAGATGGAAAAATAGTGGAAACAGTGTCAGACTTTATTTTTTTGGGCTCCAAAATCACTGCGGATGCTGATTACAGCCATGAAATTAAAAGACGCTTACTCCTTGGAAGGAAAGTTATGACCAACCTTGATAATATATTAAAAAGCAGAGACATTCCTTTGCCAACCAAGGTCCGTCTAGTCAAGGCTATGGTTTTTCCCGTGGTCATGTATGGATGTGAGAGTTGGACTGTGAAGAAAGCTGATTGCCGAAGAATTGATGCTTTTGAACTGTGGTGTTGGAGAAGACTCTTGAGAGTCCCTTGTACCGCAAGGAGATCCAACCAGTCCATTCAAAGGGAGATCGATCCTGGGTGTTCATTGGAAGGTCTGATGCTAAAGCTGAAACTGCAATACTTTGGCCACCTCATGCGACGAGTTGACTCACTGGAAAAGACTCTGATGCTGGGAAAGGTTGGGGGCGGGAGGAGAAGGGGACGACAGAGAATGAGATGGCTGGATGGCATCACCGACTCTGTGGACATGAGTTTGAGTGAACTCCGGGAGTTGGTGATGGACAGGGAGGCCTGGCGTGCTGTGATTCATGGGGTCGCGGAGAGTCGGACACGACTGAGTGACTGAACTGAACTGAACTGAAAACATAGTATCTATCTTTTTTATAATTTTATTTATTTACTGATTTATTTTTGGTTGTGCTGGGTCTTTGTTGCTGCATGGGCTTTTCTCTAGCTGCAGAGAGCAGGAGCTACTCTCCCGTTGAGGTGCTTGGTCTTCTCTTGATCCGGAGCACGGGCTTTATGGAGGGTAGACTCAGTAGCTGTAGCTCCCAGACTCCAGAGTACAGGCTCAGTAGCTATGGCACACACACTTAGTTGCTCCCCACCCCCTCCATATGTGGGGTCTTCCTGGACAAGGGACCCTGCATTGGCAGGGGGATTCTTTACCACTGAGCCACTCTTAAGCCCCTGTATCCACCTTTATACAAGTAAATACAGAAATCAGAAGATATCCATTGTCAGACCACATGGCCTTATATTCATGGGGTTATATTCAAATCATTGTGGTTATAAGGAGCATTAAGCTTACAGAATTGTCATATGAAGTCAGGGATCTCTCTATATCAGGACTGCTCCTCTCATCCTATTTACTGGCAGAGAGCTAAGTGGTTGGGAATACCATCAGTGAGGTCAGAACTAGGCTGACCTCCAATTTGGCTATTACTAGCTCCAGCCTTGGGCAATTTAACTCTCCTCTCTAAGCCTCATTAAACTAGTCTATAATAATAGAAATAATAAAATCCCCCTCCTAAAGTCTTCATGAGAATTAAACAATGAAACCTAAGCTAAAGCATTTGCTGAATACCTAGTACAGGGCAAGTTTTTAAACAATATTTGTATTATTAAAACAATTACTAATATCCTCAAAGGTCATGCATGAGGTAAATGGGCAGAGAAAAGGAGATTTCTGACTCTTGCCAAAGATCTGGTGTGAAACTTGATAGTTTGGGACAAAGCCTCTTCTTTGTGAGCAAGAGTACCACTGTGTCCTTTAGCACTTTTCTTTCCTTTCATTTTTCTACTTAACCCAATTCAGACTCTCTCTTTTTTTTTTGTTCTATTCCCACATTGTTTTCAGGTTTCATCACAAACATAAATAACTTAGAATTTAACATCTCACATCACTAGGTTTTCTCAGTACTGAAACCTTGGTTGGTTCTTTCCCACAGACAGTTCTATTTTACCATCTTTAATCTTCATACTCTTTCTCAGTCACTCCCTCATTCATTATATTTTCTTACATTAAATCCTTATCATTAGTTCCTGTAACAGAAAAAATTGGGAGGAGCAGAGACAGTGCTTTCTTCTTCAATGTGACTAACTTTCAATGTATGGCAAAAACCACCACAGTATTGTAAAGTAATTAGTCTCCAATTAAAATAAATTAATTTAAAAAATAAAATAAAAAATACAATCTCAATTCAGGAAACTTACACATATGCTGCTTAGAATAAATGCTAGATTTTCACCTTTTAAAAGAATTATAGTAACCTTCTGTAAATTATCTATAATTTATTTGATGATTTTAAATTTTGTTATCTCTCACATTTTTCTATTCTCTCTCTTGTTCTGTGTGTATTTGATTGTGAACTCCATTTATTGTAAAAATCAGTTGCAACAGGCAACAGATCTGGCTGAACAAACAAAAATAAAACTCTTTGATGCAGCTTCTTTCCATATTCCAATAAAATACTCATAAACACAAAAAGATGAAAACTTGCAACAACACTCAGGATGTCAATCGACTCTAGAATTTGGAGAGGCTTTTCATTGAGTACACATAAATGTGAAATATAAAAGAAACTGTACCCATGCTATGTATTGATTTGGTCCAAAAGTTCCTTTGGGTTTTTCTATGTTAACTTTGTGGCCAACCCAATATATCACATTCCACTTACACCCTGGCTCACAAGCTCTTTGTCCCCTTTTCACTCCAGTACTGCTACGGCAACTGACCCTGGGCTGATGTAACCCAACAAGTCCTCACCGCAGCTATACTATCTCGCTTTCTGCCAATACATCTCTACTGCAGCTGTGAGTGACACCCACAGGACCACACAGCTATTTGGGCACGTTGGCAAATGTGAGAATGAGAAAGTCACTCCACAGAGCCACCCTTGCACAATGAGGCAAGAGCCCAAGTGGATAAACCCTTTCCTGTATCTCAGCATCTCCAGCTGCCCATGGCTGTCACCAGTACAATAGCAGACCCTGGGACTCGCTTTGCTTTCTCCTCTGTTGTCCTCTTCTCGGTTTTTATAGAGCCTCAAGCAAGAGAGTTTCAGAAAAACATCTATTTCTGCTTTATTGACTATGCCAAAGCCTTTGACTGTGTCGATCACAATAAACTGTGGAACATTCTGAAAGAGATGGGAATCCCAGACCACCTGACCTGCCTCTTGAGAAACCTGTATGCAGGTCAGGAAGCAACTGTTAGAACTGGACATGGAACAACACACTGGTTCCAAATAGGAAAAGGTGTACGTCAAGGTTGTATATTGTCACCTTGCTTATTTAACTTATATGCAGAGAACATCATGAGGAACGCTGGGCTGGAAGAAGCACAAGATGGAATCAAGATTGCTGGGAGAAATATCAATAACCTCAGATATGCAGATGACACTACCCTTATGGCAGAAAGTGAAGAGGAACTCAAAAGCCTCTTGATGAAAGTGAAAGAGGAGAGTGAAAAGGTTGGCTTGAAGCTCAACATTCAGAAAACGAAGATCATGGCATCTGGTCCCATCACTTCATGGGAAATAGATGGAAAAACAGTGGAAACAGTGTCAGACTTTGTTTTTTTGGGCTCCAAAATCACTGCAGATGCTGATTGCAGCCATGAAATTAAAAGACGCTTGCTCCTTGGAAGGAAAGTTATGACCAACCTTGATAGTATATTAAAAAGCAGAGACATTACTTTGCCAACCAAGGTCCGTCTAGTCAAGGCAATGGTTTTTCCCGTGGTCATGTATGGATGTGAGAGTTGGACTGTGAAGAAGGCTGACCGCCGAAGAATCGATGCTTTTGAACTGTGGTGTTGGAGAAGACTCTTGAGAGTCCCTTATACTGCAAGGAGATCCAACCAGTCCATTCTAGAGGAGATCAATCCTGGATGTTCATTGGAGGGACTGATGCTAAAGCTGAAACTGCAATACTTTGGCCACCTCATGTGACGAGTTGACTCACTGGAAAAGACTCTGATGCTGGGAAAGGTTGGGGGCGGGAGGAGAAGGGGACG